>NC_046157.1:86327385-86502385 GCF_011064425.1 Rattus rattus | reverse complement strand
CTCTCTCTCTGCCTTTGTTTTCTGCCCTACTGAGGCCCAGACACCAGCATCCAGACCTTTTCCGGCCTCCCACTCCTCCGTACCACATGAGAATGTATTTTTCTCACCCTGGCCTTGCACGTGTGGTGCGCGCCCACGTAGGCAGTAATACACATCTGGGCGAGCATTGAATCGAGCCATAGTTTACATCCGGAGCATGAGGGGCGGCCATATAGGAGGTGTGACTATGAGGCAGTAGGATGAAACTCCTTCTTCCCAAAGTGATTTCGCTTTTGTTTATTTGTTCTTTTGAGGAAGTGGAGGACCGTCGCCTCCTGTAACTGCTAGGCACCTTATCGACTTCCACCTCTTATGCTTAGCCATAAATCTTGGGCAATTAATCTCCCCTGAGCCCCAGTCAGTCCTCTGCTGTGAAATCAGGAGAGCCAAGGTCCTGCCTCCAGGTTGCTGTGAGAATTAAATAAATAGTCCAGTTAGCAAAATTCCCCACGACACATTCAGTGCTCAATACGTGTTAGCTATAATATATGTTAGCATCTGTTTTATCCTTAGTATAAAGGTACACAGCAGGTAGCAAAAATTCCTTTCCTTGTTAGACACGCCTTTCCAGGATCCCCGTCTATTCATTCCACTAAGACACAATCACCCTCGGGAGCTCAGATCCCACCTTTCAAGCCCAGGTTGAGAGATGCCTCTCACATAGGACCCAAGTTCCCAGCAGCCATGTTTTGCAGTTCATAATTGACTGGAATCCAACTCTGGGGAAATTGACACCCACTTCTGGCCTCCATGAGCCTCTGCACATACTCTTGTGCATACGTACACAAGCAGCACAACAACAACAACAACAACAACAACAACCACACACATACACACACACACACACCACCACCATACATATAAATAAAATATATGTATATACATACATACATACACACATTTAAATACACACACACATATATATATATATGTATATGTATATGTATATTTAAATTCAGGACACTAGACAAGCCAAAGTGGGACATGATTTTAATCTTAGAACTTGGGAGGCAGAGGCAGGTGAATTTCTATGGGTTCAAAGCAGCCAGAGCTAGAGTGAGACCGCGTCTCAAAAACAAGTTCAGACCCCTCTCAAAGCTGTTGCTGTTGTCAGCATTGCAGACAGTCAAAGGAGCGTTACCCTGACCCTGAGAGTAACTCCAAGGGAAGTGTTTGTTTGCTTGGCTTCCTGCAGCATACATTTCCCTCCTTAGGGCTCTGTTCCCAGCCCCCTTATAGCCTTCTGCCAGCCCAAGTCTCAAATCCCAAGTCAAAGGGGACCCAGCTGTCTCTAGGTACTGCAATCAATCAAGTGCTGTTCAGGATTCCGGCCTGCTGAGAGCACGCAAACCTGGGCACTCAAGGGGCAGCTCCTATGGTCTCAATGTCATCAGCACCTTGACACAGGACTGCGACTTCTATAGCCAATCGGTAAGAGCACAGCCTTACACAATTCCCACTTTTCCCGTTGGAATGCTTCTACTGAGTAAAAAACCCAAATGCAGTACAGTGTATGTGCATGTCTGTGTGTGTGTGCATGCATGTGTGCGTGTGTGTGTGTGTTTGTGTGTGTGTGTGTGCATGTGTGTGTGCATGTGTGTGCGCATGTGTATGTGCATGTGTGTTGTGTGTGTGTGTTCTAAGGCCAAGTTGAACTTGGGAGGACTTCCTTAGGAGCCAGCCACCTTGTTTTTAAGATGGGTTTCTTATTGTTCTAGAACTTTCAAAGTAGGCTCTGTTGCCAGGATGCTCCAAAGATCTGCCTGTTTCTGTGTCCTCGGCCTTGGGGTTACAAATACACAACACCCAGTTTTTCCACATGACTTCTGGGGAATCGAACTCCAATCTTCATGCCTGTGCACCAAGCACTGTAACAACTAAGTTCTCCCCCTAGCCTTTGGCCGCTCTAACTATATGTTTCTGCACTGGGTTCTTATATATGTACCTAGTATATGTATATGTATATATATATATATATATGTGTGTGTGTGTGTGTGTGTGTGTGTGTGTGTGTGTGTGTGTGCACGTGTGTGTGAGATGGCAAGCTAGGTTGTGTAGATGAAGAAACAGAGTCTAAGTTCACCTAGAAAGTGATAAAAAAAGATTCAAGCTCACAATGTTCTTATTCCAATGTTATTTTCCTTCCCAATCAAGAACGACAGAGAACTGATGGGGGATGGGGGTGGGGACTACAGGGTGCTTCCTGGTACTCATCATCTTCTCATCAGCTTATGTCTTTTAACTGTTAACTTAGCCCTGGCAAAAATTTCGGTGCCTATGGTGAGTAAGTAAACCGCTGCTAGCCATGGGTTTACAGTTGAGAGTTGAGTCAAGGGTCCAGTTTAAATTTTTTGCAGCCAGAAGCATCTTGGGCTATGAAAGTCCCAGTTCTGGCCTCCCTAATTTTAACTCCCAGGACCTGAAAGCAGACAGTAATGGCAAGAAGAATGAACAAGGTTCTCAGCTTACAGGATACACACTCCAAAAAGCCAGGCATCCAGTCTTGACTTCTTTCTCCTGCCAGTAGAGAAGTATAATGGGGCAGGTCACCCAGGAAGCAATCACTAGGCTTATTCTCAGCCGGCCACCACATCCCAGGGATGTGGGAGCAGGGAGACCCATCTAACAGTTAAACAAGATAAAAAAAATCCACTTGTGTTGGATGTTAGAAACATGGCCAATGAGGAGGAGAAATTAACTACAGAGAGAGAGAGAAGATATTATTTTTATTCCTGCCGAAACTGAGAGTCTGAGATAGAAATCATTCTATTCCTAGAACAAAAACTATAGTGTAGGCATGGTGACTGTAGTTTGCAGGTCTTTGTTTACTGAAGAACTTTGAGAGAAAGAGGCATGTGCTAAAGAAGACCTCTTTAATTTCTTCTGTTTGTCAGAAGGAAGAAGCCAGGGCAGGAGAAGAAAGAGTTGAACTACTAAGCTTTAAAGATTTTTTTTATTTTAAAGTCGGTCTCTGTGTATGTTTTGTGTGATGTGACACACACACCACACACAACACACATACGCACACACAAATGCACACATCCATGCATCTATGGGGGTAAGGAGAGGCAGGTACACAAAAGTCCAGAAGGGACCATCAGATCCCCTGGAGATGGAATTACAGGTAGTTGTGAACCATCCAACATGGTGGTAGAAACGGAACTCCAGTCATCCGTGAATCAACGTGAGGACAGGACTCTTCCTAGGTATGGTTGATATGTGGGGGAGAACAGCTAGAGGCATCCGGAAGGGTCCAGACTGAACCAGGCCCTGACGGGGATGGAGAGAAGAGCAAAAGAGGAAGAGGAGGAGAGGGGAGAGAATGCATGGGAACCAAGAGAGCATGTAGCCAAAATGGCTGCGTTATAAAGCGATCAAAGAAACTGGGGGAAGGGAAATTACCTCAGGGGCTACAGAGCTTCAGGGTAAGGGGCAGTGATGGGAAAGCCTGCTACTTAAGGTGGAACCTGACCCCACACCTTCTACCGGAGGAAGGTAACCTAGTCCTTGGCAAACCTACAAGTTCAACTTCCTTTTCTCCCCTAAGAACCCACCCAGCAAGTACCCAGGATTCCTGGAATCCTCCTTTATGCAAATGAGGTGTTCACAGTAGGTTAAGCTCCAGCCAATGATTTACACTCTCCTGGAAGCACCTTCCCCATCTCTAAGGCTCACATATAGCTATTGTTCACCCTGAATAAAGTGTGTATGCACCAGCTCTTTCACTGAAGATTGTTTAAGAGGACTGTTTTATTAAGCATTGTCTAAAAGAACTGTATTACTGGAGTCCTCTGAGAAGGCCTTCCTCGGAGAAAGTTTCTTCTTTCAGGCACTCCCTGGCACTCCTAGCTAGACTGGTCTCCTACAGAGGTCACTCATTTCCTGCTCTGCTTCATTCTCCCAGTGTCTGGACACCCTGAGGGAGGAAGTAGAACTCAGAACCACAGCTGATCCCCAACACACATACCACAGGGCAGCGCATGCCAACCGTGGTAGAATGTGACAGATACGCCAGGCACTTATTCAATGCTGGGATAAGAAAATACACTTGTTGAATTGAAGGGAACACAAACCTAGGGCTTGTCAAATGCTAAGTCAATATCTACCACCGAGCTACATACACAGCCTTCTTGTTTTTTTTATGAAATGATATCTCGGTTGTTCTTAGTTGGAACATTTCCTCCATTTATTTCCTTCTTACAGGCCTCTCCTTAATCAGGGGGCTTAAATCTTCCCTGCATTTAGCTGAAGGCCTGTTGATGGAATGGACGACATGGAAATTCATTCCACGAGATCGGCTCTCCTGCATGGATTGGGTTCTTAGGCTGCACACACAAGGTAGTCAAGATAAATAATTGCCTTGTTCGTAAAGAGCTGAGCACTCTCACGGCCTAATGTCCCCCTTGTAAATGTTAGGATCAACAATCAACGTTCATACTTCTAGGCTCGGGCATGAAGGAGATAAGCCTGGAGGGGAGGTTCATATTCAAGTGCTTCTGAAAGAGAACATTCCTTGGGTTTCTTTAGCTTTACCCTAAAGACAAAATGGGAGAACAAACAGCATTAATCCCTTTTCTACAATGGTTCTCCTTAGACGTGTATGGACTAGATGCCACATTGAACCTTAAAGACAGCATCACATGACTGTGCTGTATATTTGAGAAGAGGGAACCACACTGAGAACACGTCTTCATCAGAGCGGCCTGTAGGTGAGCCCACGGAACATTTATCAATTAGCAGTTGACGTGAGAGGGCCCCGCCCTCAGTAAGTAGCATTGCTCCAGTGGCCTCCATTTCTTGCTTCCAGTTCCTGCCCTCCTTGAGTTTCTGTCTTGATTTCCTTCATTGATGAACAGTGATGTGGAAGTGTAAGCCAAATAAACTCTTCTTTCTCCAAGTTTCTTTAGGTAATGGTGTTTGATCACATCAATAGAAACCTAAGATAGCAACTTACTTACTCAATTATTTTACAAAGTTGGTTCGATGCTTCCTCTAAGACAGACAGTCCTCTGGCATTAGGGACACAGTTGTAAGAAGACAGAAAAGGTAGAAGAAATCACCACCATTACGTGAACTGTCAATCACTAGTCACATATTCATGTTGTAACAAGGCCAGCACACGTTTACAATCATTAACCCTGTCTGCTGAGTGTTCTCTTGCTTTCTCTTAACTTCTGTGATCTTGCTAGGTACTATTTCTTCTGTTGTTAGTGTTTAATTGGTTTGGAGTATGTAGGCTCTGCTAGTGGACAACTCAGGGTGTTCATGTTTTTATGGCTTATTCCAAAAGACAAATTTGCCATTCACTGTAATTCCACTCACCAGGAAATCCACATACTTTTCTACCTGTGCAAATGTCCTTCAAGGGTCATGTATCAGACTCCTATGTACAATATAAAGCATAAATGTGTTCTTATAATATTTGAAGTGTGTCTATCCCTTCAAACAATCTGCCATGCAAATTTGGTCTCTTTAACTATCTAATTGTTTGTATTTATTGTGTGTGTGCATGTATGTGTGTGTGTGTGTGTGTGTGTGTGTGTGTGTGTGTGTACCCAAGTACATGCACATAAACATGTACATGCCAGAGTGCACAGTTGGAGGTCAACATGTTAAAGTAACAATAAAGGCCACTAAGAAAAAGCTCCTTCGGTCCAAGAGAATATGACCTCTGGCCTGGGTGGAAACCCAACATTTTAGTTAGGCCAGGTCAATTATTCAGGCAACCACCTGTAGGAAAGAAGGCTCACTCTAAGCCATGCTAAGGAGTTAGGCAGAATAATTATCCTTTTAATACGATACTGTGCTTTTCCTTCTTGGATTGGCCACTCCTGTTGCAGGCCCTGCAATAAAGCACCATGAGGGTCAGCTGAGTCTGAGCACCTTTCTGGGGCCCAAGGTAAGAAAGATGTAACTTTCCTTTTCCCCATGTCTTCCTTTTGCAAGCTAGCCAGAAGCTAGGTATGCCCTTTCTGATCCTTTGAACTTTCTTACCCTTTCTCTAAAGCTCCCACTTGACGTCATGTGACTGCCTCTCCCCCATATGCCTGACTTCCATGCCAGCTTAAATGCCATGAATCTTTTTCCCTTCTCTCCTCCAGACACATTTAAGATTTACAGCTTGCCTGCCTTGGAGTTTTCTTTTAAACTCTACTAAAATTGTCCTTGAGTTTCCATTTGAATCTGTCCATAATATAATATATATTCATATATATATATATATATATATATATATATATATATATATATGAACCTGGGAGAGGTTGGTAATACCCATGAAGTCTGATGTGGGATTACATCACCAAAAGTGACAGGAAACCTCACCCAGGATAGTTCTACAATATCACTGTCTAAACAAGATCTGAACAATAACACCAACAGATATGCTACTGTGGAAGGTGGGGGTGGGGCTCTCATGGGGTCCCTAGACAAAGAACTAAAGGTAACTAATGACTTCTGAGAGGGGAGAATTAGTCTTTTTCAACGCTGAAGTCCCTAACGACGTATCCAATACCAAGCATTCAACCCTGAACACAAGTAACACTAAGTGGATTCGATTGGCTGTATTTATATATTGATGCATATACATGCATAGCGATGATAATCAAAGGAAAGGGGGCATGAATGTTAGAGGGATGGAGTACATAGGAAAAATTAGAGGGAATAAATATCGAGGGATTGGAGGTAGAAAAGAGAAGTGGGAAAGATGTAATTATATTTTAATTAAAATTTTAAAGTATTTATGTTTTTTTTTTTTAAGTCACTGGGACCACACACCTCAGTGCTTTCTCTTCTTGTCTTCTTGGGGCCAGGCCACAGGGGAGGAGGCCTTGTCTATCTCCTCCATAATAAACCATCCCTTCCCCTATAATTATACCCACGTCTCTGTATTATTTGTGGCAATGGGGCACAACACCTGGAAATTTCAGCGCTGGCCTTCTACACTCACAGATCTGCAACAACATGGTGGCTTTGTTTCTATATTGTTGCAGTCCATGTCCTGATGCTGTCATGTGCTTTTCCTCTTAGTGAGCAAAGGCGTGTACATGTAAATATTAACTAATATGTCTGAATTATTCTTTTCAGTAAACATTCGTGTTTGGTGGAAAACAAATACGACTCACATTTTATTGTAGCTCTAAAACAAGTGATAATTCCAGAATTGGTGCTTGGGAAATCACTGTGATATCACTGAAGGTCAACTATAGATATCTGAGACTCCCTGGGGTGACCCTGACATGTGTCTGTTCTACCACTCCAGCATCTTGAGCAGCAAATGGGGTGCATCTTTGAATATGAGGGTTGAAAAGCCGATCAACGGTCAAGTTCCAAAATAAACAGAAAAAGTAAGATAACTGGGATCACAAATCAGTAAGGTGACCCAAGGGTCCCCATCTGTAACTAATCTGGCCTTAAGAGTTGTTTGTCTTACCTTTGGTTACCAGAGATGCTCTACACCATACTTCTCCCGCCTCCCCACCACTGCATGTCCTGTCTAAGAACATCTTTGCTTACATGGGCTGTGCTGAACTCTAACAATAAGATTTTTCCACTGAGCTCTAGACCACGTGTTATCCACTCTACCTCCCAAGAAGGGGAGACCAAATTTATTAGTGTGGTGTGGAGAACTGGAGACCAAAGGTCATCCACATGGTCCCTCAGTTATGACTGCATGATTGACCCTCAATAAAACCTCTGGGTATACATGAATCCAGTGGCCCTCTCTGGTTGGCCATGCTCAGTGATTTCCATATATACTCGACAGAGAGAAATAGCTCCCCTGTCTATGGGAGGAAGGACAAATGGAAGCATTAACAATGTTCCTAGATTCTAGAGTCTTCCTCATGTGCATATTGACTTTAATGTGCATGTGTGCATGTGCATGTACACATATGCACACATACACACACACGAGAGAAAGAGAGAGAGAGAAGAGAGAGAGAGAAGAGAGAGGGGAGAGAGAGAGAGAGAGAGAGAGAGAGAGAGAGAGAGAGAGAGAGGTGATGAGAGGGGAGATGAACTATTTATATATGAAACACCTAAGGATTTTTCTAGATATTTTGTTTTGGAATGATTAATGAATGTTGCTGTATGTTGTTGTTGAGAGAGGGTACTCCTCTAGCAAAGAATAGAAAATAGATGTAGTTTTTGTTTGTTTGACAGTTTGATCCACAAACAAGGATAAAAGACCCTTGTCACTGACTCCAACCCAGTCCTGAGAATAATTCTATCTTCTCTGACCAGGCCACCTTCATGGGTACGTGGCTTTTCAGTCCCACAGGGTCCCACATTCAGAAGGGCTCATGCTTGGTTTAATCCTGTATTGTCCTTGCCTAGAAATTCTTAATTTTCAAATGAAGGGACTTAAGCTTAAATCCCACACCAGTCTAGGCTCCTATGGAAGGGTTCCCCACAAAGCTTACTGATAGAACAGCTGAGAGGCCATGAGGTGACTCAAGAGCTGGTGGCACGTCAGCGTTGGTCATTGAACAGCCTGCATGAGGAGAAAACGCTGACCGTGACAGCAGGTACTTGGAAGCACAGCTAGAAACGTGCAGCTCCCTAAGACTCTCGGGTAGCCAGCCTAGCCTCCTAGCCCAGTTTCAGCTCCTGCAAGAGATGCTGTCTCAACAAATAAGATGTCTCCTGAGGTGTGACACCCAAGGTAATGCTCTGGCCTCCACAAACATACATGCATGTATATGTGTGCATGAACACTGTACACCTGCAATGGGATCACCTCCACTTACCTTCCCACAAAATGCTCTGTCAGAGTGGCTGTCCATACCCTGCATCTTCTCTTTCCCCGGATCTACCATATTGTTTCACAACACATCCTTCTCACCTTAAGAAAATTTCTTCAGGCTTCTGGGGTCCCTTCCCCATACAGAGGGGTCCCACCCCTCCGACTGGAGATTTTGTTTGATGACTAACTGCTCCTGACTATGAGCACCTTTTCACTGCCATATAGGACACCTTCTTTCAAACTCATTGAAAAAGATATATATATATATATATATAATTTTATAATTTTATATAATATATAAAAATTTATTATGTGTAATAAAATAAAATATATAAAATGTATAATATATGTGTGTACTGGTTTAAAATTAGGATGTTTTCTTTTGACTTTTTATATGGTTTTATTTTGATTAATCCTTGTCCCTTATACTTCAGTGTTCCCTGTCCCCTCCCCTCCTTGCGTAACCCTTTCCATCCCCAGTAATCTCTCCTCTTTACTTTCATATCACCTGCAATCTATTTTCTCCCTCCCCATCTCTCTCCCAATGATCTTTTTGGTTTTGTTTCATTGGTTTTGCTGTTGTCTCTTGGCTTCTACAGCAGTTCAAGCTGAACATAAGACTCAGTTTTAGGATTTGCACGAGAGAGGACAGGCAAATGCGGTACAGCGTGTGTGTTTCCGTGACCAAATTACCTTACTCAGTATAGTTGACTCCAATTTTATTCACTTACCTGAAAAACCCATAATTTCATTTTTCTTCATATCTGAGTAAAAGTTCATTGTGAATATGCACCATGCTGTCATTACCCTTTCAGCAGATGGCGGACACCCAGACTGATTCTACTTTCTGGCTATTGGAAACAGTTGTCTCTCCTGTTTGTTCCTGCTGCAGCTACCAGATCAGAGAAGGATCCTGAGCTGATCGTACAAAGTCAAGCACAGTTGGAGCCAGGGCATTCAAAAGATCCCTGCTGGTCCCCAGTAATAACCAAAGCAGTCAAGGATGGAGGGCGGCTCAAGGGCGTGTGCTCACTTCCTCCCTACCCTTTACAGATGTGTCATCGGTTGTTTCTGCAAATGTTTGATGTTGCTCAGAACACTGTGGGACGGAGTCATGTGTAAATCACAAACAGTCTTAACACACTCTAGACAAGCAAACATTTTTACTTACTGTTCAAATTATATACCCTGTAGTTAAAGAAAAAAAAAAAAAAACAAAAAGAAAAACTTCCTTCTTTCAAACTAAGAATGTTGTGCTTGAAAAGTAACTTCCCATTTCCAATGTTTATCAAGTCTTTGCTAATCTCTCTCTTTTCTTTTTATAACTTATATATGAGGCTGATATGTAAGCAAAACATCAATTTTACATTGATCGGAGTCATATTTCCTGATGGATTATATCAGTATTTGCCTTGCTGTTTCAGAGGACAGGAGTGGAACGTTAAAATAATTGGATAATTTTCCTTCGATATAAATTTCCGGGGAAATTTTCAAACCTTTGCCTTCTCAAGTTAGGACCTTCTCAGTTTACTTGTCAGTCTATATCCTGGCTGGAGAGGTATCTGGACCTTCAGAGGTTAGGAGGGATAGAAGACTGTAAGAGAAAATCTCTATCATGGTGGATAAAAATGATAACCATGAGGAGTGAATTAATTCCCTTCTATGAACATTGCCATATTTAGGCTTTGCAAAAAGAAAAAGAGGTTAATTCTGCTTTTCCCAGGCTCAAGTTCGTTCTCTCTCTCTCTCTCTCTCTCTCTCTCTCTCTCTCTCTCTCTCTCTCTCTCTCTTTCTTTGTTCCTTCCTGAGGACACAATGTCTCTCAGTACAGAAACAGGGAGGGAACCCTTTGGGATGTTCTCATTTGAACAAACAGGAACAAACATGTTTAGAGGTTCTCTTGTTCATGGCTGTGGTTCCCATCGAGAGTTTTCAAACAGAAGTTTCAAAAACAACTGTGTTTGCTTCTCTCAACTCTATATAGCCATAGTTACAATGACAACGTCCTTTGCGGGACTCACAGTTAAGGGTAAATGTTCTTAAACAGTCCATCTTCCCAAGCTGGAGATTATAGCTTTGAGTATGACTCTGTGTATGAATATGTGCTTCAAGGAGCAGAAAAATTATTCCAATGATTGCTTTTTTTCTGAATTGACCCATGTGTCTGAAATCAGCCACGTAAACATTCTGGGGTCCAGTATCCATACTTATTAAATAAGAGAGTAGAACATATTCAGGGCATGGGCTGTCTCTTCAACACCTGCATGCATAGCAAGCATGGTTGACTCATTGTAAGTCTTCCCACTCAGCCTAGATCAGAAATAAAATTCTTCTCAATTAAATACTTTTGAACTGCATCCAGTTGTGTAGATCGTGAGTATCTCTGATGTAAACCACTTTTAAAAATTATTTATTTATTTTATGTCTGTGAGTACACTGTAGCTGTCTTCAGACACAGCAGAAGAGGGCATCGGATCCCGTTACAGATGGTTGTGAGCCACCATGTGGTTGCTGGGAATTGAACTCAGGACCTCTGGAAAAGCAGTCAGTACTCTTAACTGCTGAGCCATCTCTCCAGCCCTGATGTAAACCACTTATGTCTCTACAAGTAGATAAAATCTAAGGGATTTTTCTATCTGAGAGCCTCTGTGTGTGTGTGTGTGTGTGTGTGTGTGTGTGTGTGTGTGTGTGTGTGTGTATGCACGCCACACGCTCGCGTGTGTTAGCCCACCAAATCTTCGGCACAAAAATAAATACATTTTGTGATTTAATTCAAAAAATAATATCCAAAGTGAAGCAATCAAAACATGTTCATCCATTGAGTAGATGGGCAGAATTCTCAATTTCCCACTTGCTAATTATCCTCTGAAAATTAGCCTGATAAATACCTGGCTGAAGTATCCCTCACCTTTGCTCCAATTCTATGAGTGTTGTCTAAAGAAATGCTTTGAGGACTCATAAATGAGACACAAATACCAGGCATTGCTATTTTATTGCCAATGTGCTCAGGTTGGGGGAGCCGGAAAAGTGTTGATAGGGAAACATTGGATTTAATTTCCTTTTCTTTCTCCTTCTTGTCAGGCTGAATGAAGGACAGAACCAAGTCACCCTGCTGTTGGATACATTCTAACCTGACAATTATCCAAGGCTGTCTATACACTTAGAACGTAAATTGCCACTGACGAAGTGAAGCGTCTATGATCTTATGCACTGAATTTTAATTCAGCAAACTGAGTGATACTGCTTTGTGCTTGTTATATCATGCTATGAATGTAGGGAGATGAAGAACGGAGTCTAAGAGGCTCTTGGTCTTTGTGAAAGGAATGGGTAACTCATCAGAACATAGCTGTGAGAAGAATATCTTCCCAGGATAATAATAGTGGGATTAGACAATGCTTTTTGGAAGAGGAAATCCTGAGCTTCATTTTGAAGAGTATGCAGGCTACCCAAGAGCTAACACAAAGTTGAGATGGTAGAGAATGGCTGTAGACCAGTCAGTGTTTAACCTTGAGAGAAGAGAGAGTGGAACCTGCTGGGAAAAAGAATGTTGCCCAATGGGAAGCCCATACTACACTCTACGCATAGAGTATGGATGGATCACACTAGAAAAGGCAGGAAAGACTAGTCAGATGCAAACATCTAGACATCACAACTGGCATAAGTCACAAGGAGAAGAGGGAATAGTTGAAGCTTGCACAACATGCTTGGCAATAAGGACAAGAGAAATATCAGTATTAGCAGAATGGTGGACACGAGAGAACATGGCTTCCTTAACACTAGCACAGTCATGGCAGGAAATGTGATTTAGAAATAACTTTCCATGCTGTAAAAAACCTACTTACCCCTGAAAAGGCCTAGACTATTATTTTCATTAATAGTCTTAATGATTTCATAACATGGCTTTTGTCTTTGAAAAAATTGATCTACGGGTTTGGAGAGATGGCTCAGCTGTTAAGAGCACTGACTGCTCTTCCACAGGTCATGAGTTTAATTCCCAGCAACCACATGGTGCCTCACAACCATCTGTAATGGGATCTGATGCCCTCTTCTGATGGATCTGAAGGGAACAAAGGGGTACTTAAGTAAAAGAAGAAAAATTATCTATAAATAGAAATATTGGAGTGGATCTTGAGATTCCTAATTAATAATGTTCATGAAAAAAATGTCAACTTTCAAGACTCGCTAAAAAAATCAAAGTAAATAAATAAAATAAAATTCTTATCTTAGAAAGAAACTTGATTCGTAGCTAATGGGTTTGTACATTCTACTTCCAAGACAGAGTATGTGCTACTGGAGTTACTGGGAATCTGCTTTCCAAGGTCAGTTGTAGGGTGTGAGGATATCTGCTACCGGAAACTCAGGCCTCAGAGAACATGGAGGACAAATTTAAAACATCAAACAGTAACTAATGGAAGTGCAAAATTCAAGTTGGGCAAATACAAAACAGTAGGATCTAAACACAGAGCTTTGAACCTTAAGTGGCATTTTAAAATGAAGAGTACTATGCCCACTATTTACCCAACCACAAGGATGTTTTTGTGACAACAAAAGGACAATATTTATAGAAAATAATGGAAAATTTACAGGTTAACTACAAATGCTTTTGAGACTTGATGTTAAAGTGGCCGAAGGCATAAGACTGGTTTAAAAATAGTCATCATACCTAGATGGAGAATTTTTGCAAGGACTGTTAATGATTGCTACTAAAATAAAAAGATCTACTGTCTACAAATTAATGCCCAACTAAATTACATCAATAAATAACCATTACAGTGTATGCCCACAAACTAGTAAAAAAAAAAAACCTAAGTAAAAAAGTGGGAAAGCAAAAACTTACAAGTATTTCCTGGGTTTTACATCTGCTGTTAGATAGTAAGACTTTCAAATTTCATGGAAAGTTGCAAATGTAGCTTACCATTTTCGACACTGTTTTCAAAGTCTGTTGAGAATTCAGGTCAGGGATTTGCTGAAGAAAAAGAAATATGCAGGGAAGTTCAGCACCACTTGCGTTTCTTTAGCACTGGGGATTGGACCCAATGTCTTATGAATGCTAGGCAAGCACTCTTTCACTGAACTACATCCCTCGCCCTAGATGTGGGTTGACTTTGTCATCAGGAGATCTCAAGAATATGTGTTACTATGCTATGGGATGATTCAAAGACTGTGCAAATTGTTGCCTGCATTCACCAAAACTTGGATTAATAATAATAAATATAAGTATATAATGTATGATAATATATATAATTTAAATCCTGATAGAAAATACATTTCTATCAGGTGTATATTATAAGACATGGATATGATGTTATTAATTATTAAGACACAAATAATTAATAATTGTTTATATACATTAACGAGAAATGAAACTAGTTGTAGTAGTGGTAGCATATGTAATTCTGCACCATGGGAGACAGAAGCAGTGGAATAATGTGTTTACAGCCAGACTGGGCTGTATAACAAAGCTCTGGTTAAAGAAAACAGATTTAAAAAAAGGAAAAGTAATGCTTTTTATCCATAAAATCACCCATCACATAGCATGACAGTGATGGCTGAAAGCCATCAAAGAAATTCGATTTGATTCGTTTTGTGTTGACATAGGTCATGCTATAGCCCGACTTAGGCTTAAACTCACAGTAAAAATGCCTCAGCCTCCTCAGTGCTAGGACTACAGCTATGAGCCACCATGCCCAGTCTAGATTTAATTTAGGCAAGATGTCAGATGTGCGTAAGACAACTAAATCTAAAACACTTTCAGGTAAACAGAAGTCCCTGGGGATTTTCAGAATATTACAGTATTACAGCATGAGTTGTTTGCATTTTATTTAGAAGGGACAGATAAGTAGTTGATTTTGTATGCATTGCTAAAATTATTATATCAAGATAAGTTTGTGTTTATTATTTTATATTGAAAGCAGGATCTCAGACAGGAAGTCACGTCACATCCAACCAATATCAAGAGCGGATGGAAACCAATGTACTCACGCTGACCACTTCTGCTTCTAGCTCCCATCCACCTTCTTTCTGTTTCATAGCAGTGAATCCCCTCCTAGGGAATGGCACTACTCACAGTTGGCTATGTCTTGCTACATTAACTAACAATCGAGACCATCACTCATAGACAGACCCATACACAAACCAGATCTAAAGAATCCCTTGGTTGAGATTCTCTTCTCAGGTGAATCTACGTTGTGGCAAGTTGACATTGAAAACTAACCAGCACAGATAGAAATAAAGAACATGGAAAGAGTTTCTGTTGACCCTGAAGAGCAAAGAGCTGAGAAAGAGCTGTTTCTGTGAGAGAAAATGATGGATCATTGAGGCCAAGCATGCAGTAGTCATCCCCTGTGAAGGAAATGAAGCATTGGTGTAAGTTCAATGACGGTCAATCACAGGAAGTGGTTTTTACCCTGGTGAGAGTGCTTAGCTCACAGACACCCAAAGGCAGCACATTCCAGAACACTTCTCATTCCAGAATAAAAAGGATTGTGGGAAATGTGTCTCCTAAGATGTTTTTAATATTTATAGAAAACACGTAGGAGCCAAGACTCAAACAATGGAATACAACATTCTGGAAAGTGTATGGAGCCTTAAGATCTTGTCAATGTTACTTGTGTACACTTTTCAATCTACCAGCTTTGCAGGTCACCAGTGACACCACAAACAAACCCTTCTAGATTTTCCAGTCAGTAATAAAAACTAGTCTCCTGTACCTTCTTCCTATTGACCTGATGCCAGTCATTATACACCAGCATCATTGATAAATGTATTCAACAGTGTGTGGGGCAAAGAGGGATACAAGGCTGATTACGATACAGCAAGATGCTTAAAATGTAGATTAGACACACACACGCCGGGATGCTAAGATGTATAAGGTCCAGATGGATGCTTATTTTAGAAGATACCATAAGTGGGTTGGGTAGAGGTCAAAACTGGTACCTGCTGAACACTTGCAATGAGTTATGCTAACTGGCTTTTGGGAAGTGGGAGATTGTGGGGGTTTGGTTGCTAGGCAGTGAATTAATTACTGGGGCTCTAGTGAGAATGACACTGAAGAATGCACTCCCACCATGTTTTCTCTTTGGAGAATCCCAGAGGATTGAGAGACATGGGATTCCATAACACAAGAAATTAGAAAATTGTAAGCAGTCATTTTTATTCTACACTACAAAAAAGAGTTATTTGTATGCAGAAGAACAAAAGTGTATCACTTGCAGGAAAATAGATGGGATTGGAGATCACATTAAGTGAGATAAGCCAGACTCAGAAAAACAAGCACGTATTTCTCCGATGTGTAATCTGGGGATGGGTTGGGGGTTTGTTCATGAAGGCAGATCTACTAAGGAAGATGGCAGAATACATGAGGAGAATAAGGGAAGCCATGATCAAAGGACACTATAGACATGTAATGAAAATGCCACGATGAGCTCTATTTGTTTTTCTGTTCAATAAGTAGGGGCTGCTAAGGAAAGAAAGAACTGTCAGCATCCATGAGTTTTGCATTTAGGGGAATTAGTCAAAGGAAGGTCTTAAGTAACATTTGGTATCGTCAATTTTATTATTTGAATAGGTGGGTTGTAAAGTCAAAGATCTAGAATGTAAGAGGAAAGGCCAGAGAGAGAGCTCAGTTAATTGAATGTTTACTGGGTAAATATCGTGGTCTCCTTCGTTGATGGGTTTGCACTCAACAGCAGGACATATTTAAATAGCTCTCTATGTGGCTGGAATTCCCATGAGTTTTGTTTTTAAGAACCCCCGTGTGGGTAAAATGAATGTTCTGTCCTTATCAAGGTCAATAGTCCAAGTCTAGACCTCTTCCTCCCGATCTTGTTATGCTATGCAGTCCTTCTTCAGGCTTTCCCTGCACATCCTTCCCAGCTGAGGCTCCCGGGGACTCAGCTGATAGCTCCATCACATGCCTTTGCTATCGGCACCTTTTTACTGATAGACAAATTGATGTCAATATGATAGTTTGTGGCAACCCTGATCAAAACCGCCAACTTCTTATTTTTTATACGTATCATTTATTTATTGTTTGTTTGTTTGTGTGTGTGTGTGTGTGTGTGTATGTGTGTGTCACACACGCAAGCAATGCACACATGGAAGTTAGAGTACAGTTTGTGGGAATGAGTTCTCTCCTTCCACCATGTGGGCCTTGTGCTTGAACTCACTCTGTCAGACTTAGTGGCAAGTGCTTCTACTCACAGAGCCATCTCGTTGGCCCTCCACACAGCTCTTTACTCCCTTTCCCAATTCCTAATAATCGTTTTTGCCCCTTTCTTTTCCATTGTTGTGAAGAGATGCCACGACCAAGGCAATTTATAAAAGAAAGCATTTAATTGGGGTCTTATTTAAAGTTTCAGAGGGTGAACTTATAATCCTCATGCTGGGGAGCTTGGAAGCAGGCAGGCAGGTAGGCATGGAGCTGTAGCAGTAGTGGAGAGCTTACATTTTATCCATGAGTTGGAGGCAACAAACCAGAGGGATTGGGAATGGTGTAGGCTTTTGAAACCACAAACCTCGCCCCAAGTGGTAACACCTCCTCCAGCAAGGCTATACCTCAGACTCTTTCCCAAACAGTTCCAACAATTAGGGACCAAGCAGTCCCATATGTGAGCCTATGGGGGGGGCACTCTTATTCAAACCACCACACCTTTGATGAGAAAAAATTTCAATTTCCGTGTGTGAGAAATGGAACAAAACGGAACATGTAAACTTGTCTTCATATTTTGGTTTATGTTACTTAACAACAATATCTCTAGTTCCATCTGTTTTACTGCAAATGTGCCAGTTTCAGTGGTATGTGTGCCTGTGTGGGGCAATAAACTAGCAGTGTGTGTGTGCTAGTCTTGTTTTCCTTATCCATTCTCCTGTTGCTGGGCACCTAGCCTGATTCCATATCCTAGATGTTGTGATGTGTGCCCGCAATAAATGAGGGCAGACAAGTGTCCGCCATGCTGATTAGCTTGTCTTTGTGTGCATAGCCTGAAGTGAGCTGGCTAGATTCCGTGCTAGATCTTCTTTTAGTTTTCCAGGAACTCAAATGTTTTCCACACTTGTACCAATCTCCATTTCACTGACAGCATGTAAGAGTTCTGCTTGCTCTATATCCTTACCAGCCTCTCTCTCTCTCTCTCTCTCTCTCTCTCTCTCTCTCTCTCTCTCTCTCTCTGCAGGGTAGTCACATTTGTTATTTTTTCCTAGTTATATGGTTTTAATCTTACTCTGTTGCCCAAATGCTCTAGCTAAATCGTATCTTGATAAAGGTGGAAACCCCTCTATCATTATGATCTTGTGTTGGCTATGGATTCATCATCTGTAGCCTTTCCTATGTTGAAGCATCTCTAAGACTTATTTTAGGACTTTAATCATAATGTGCATGGGGCCATTATGAGTGTGTGTTTGCAAGTAGGAATGTTCTTGTGTGTTTACACAGAGGCCACAGGTCCATGAAAGGTATCGTTCTCTCTCACTCACCCCACTGGAATTTTTCAGACAGGGTCACTGTCAACTAAGAGTTAGCTAGAATGGCTAGCCAGCAAGCCCACAGGATTGTTGCTTCCCATTCCCATTTCTCTGCTTCTCACTTCTGGGATAACAAGCAGATCCTAACCACCGCTCCCAACTCTCTATTTGGGTACTGGGAATCTAAACTCAATTCTTATGCCTGCGCGGCAAGAACTGGGTCCCCTCATCAGCCCCTTGATGCTGAATTTTACTGAGTCACATTTGACATCTATTGAGAAAACTGTAATCTTTGTCTGTAGTTTCGATACATTATGTTACATGTGTTGACTTGCATATGTTTAACATCCTTGCATGCAGAAAGACACCAACTCGATCATAATGAGAGACATTTTTAATACGCTGTTCAATTTGATTTGCAAGTGTTTTGCTTGAGAAACTTTGCCCCAGTGCTGATCAGGAATCCTGGTTTATAGTTTGTTGTCATTGTGTCCTTGTATAGTTTTAGTAGCAGGGTGATGCTGGCCTCAGAATGAGGAAGAGGGTTTGTGTTTTTTGTTGTTGCTGTTTTGTAGGTTTTATTGTTGTTGGTTTTTTGTTGTTGTTGTTTTGTCTCAATTTTATGGAATGGTTTGAGAAGGATTAGCATCCCATCCTTAAAGAATTGACGGGTTGGGGATTTAGCTCAATGGTAGAGCGCTTGCCTAGCAAGCACAAGGCCCTGGGTTCGGTCCCCAGCTCCGAAAAAAAAAATTGACAAAATCCAGTACTGAAAACTGGTGCTGGGGCTCAGTTGAAACATTCAGTTCATGGCCTTGGTGTCAATCCTCAGCACTGAAAAATATCATATAAATTTAGCTTTGAATCCATCCAGTCTGCACCCCCCCTTCTCCCTTCTCAAAATAAATCCATAGGGGTCTAGAGATATGGTTCAGCAGTTAAAAGCACTGTCTGCTCTTGCAGAGGACCTAGGTTCAATTCCTAGCACCCACATGACAGCTCTCAAACATCTGTGACTCTTATCCCAGGAGATCCAATATCCTCTTCTGGTCTCTGCAGCCAAAGTCATACATAGATTCAGGCATAACCCTCGTGCAAATGAAATAAGACAGGAAGAAAAAAGATCAATCCTTGTCACAACACTAGGTGGGCTTATGATACTTTCTAGCACCTGGCATTGCTGATATCAGCCCTAGTGGAGTTTGCTGGAATCCTCTGCGTGTCTGTACAAGAGAGACTCCTGGGGTATTAAGCCAGAGTTGTGGATGTTGGGTCGTTCTCCTGTTTCATTGCTGTTATCTCAACTCTGCATCTTGCAAGGTTCCAGCCTAACTCTTGCTGATCTCCGGGCCTTGCCCATAGCCGCTAACCTCAAAATGTTCCCATACACTTGCTGCTTTGGTTCTTCTCTGAGCCTGAACGGGTGAGCGCTAGGTGTTCTGACGGACAACCGGTATGCTTTGTTCATTCCCTGCTTGTACTTTATATATGTGGGTGCCATTGAAAACTAGTCAGAATACTTAAGGAAACCGCCCACCATTGGGAATTGTTAAAACAACAAGCTGTTGGCACTGTCAACATCTGCCTACTGTCTAAAGATCATTTTCAAAATGACAAAAATCGCAATCCTTACCCTAATGTGAAATAAATATACAACAGAAGTTGCTTGTATCTCATGAATGAAAATAAGGGGATGTTAGGTGCTAATGTCCATTCCAAGAGAAATTTGAGGAACAGGTATACTTACACATAGATGGTCAGAAAAGCTGAACTGCATTTATTAATACATGCACAAGTGGACAATACCCTATAAAGACCCAAAATATAATGCTTGAGATAAGCATTTGTGCAATGAGCACATCAATTACGCCTCCAAATAAAATGAATTTGCATTTCTAAAATGAGAACCACTTACTGTACCGCAAGTTTCTATAAGAATAATTATATATAATGATCAACAAGAATGAAGAAGATAGGATCTCATAGATTCACACAGATTCCACTGAAAGATCTTTTAGAATCCAGTCAACATTCTGTTGACAGGATGATTCTGTCAGTTTCCATTTTAAAGTCTTACACTGCTTTTCCTGAAGCTTCCATTTCTGACAGGAATGATACCCACTAACTAGGAGCCAAGCTGAGAGTTACTAACAAAAATGCAAATAATTCATTTAATTATACAGACACACACACACACACACACACACACACACACACACACAACCTTTAAAATTGTCCAATTCTGAGCATACAACTGGCTACTGTGAGAGCCTATGCATTGATTGTCTTTGCACAAGCTGGTGGCTGCTTGTTCTTTAATCAGGCAGCCTCCTGTGGACTTCTCAGACAAGAACAGCCTCGGTAAACAATGTGAGCACTTTATTCTGGAGAGCCATGGAAAGGAACCCAAATTCCAGTGGTGACTGTCATGACGTGCTCTAAACTATAAAATGACAAATGATCGTGTGGCTTTAATAATGGCTCCAAGTCCAAGAAAAACGCAGAGGCCAATTGTCTGCTGCAATGGTAGCCACGGCGGCATGTTCCAGGACCTCCCTCTGCCTGCTGCAGAGGAAAGATGAAGGGGTCCAGCTGGAAGCGGAAGCGCGAAGAGCCCGCCCTGACGCTGCCCCTGGGAAATACTGGCCTGTGATAGTCCCTGGCTTCCTGCCTCCTGTCTTGACGTTTTCTAACGTTTTCTCACCCCACGTTTCTTCCTATGGCATCTCCATCCTGCTGCCCTTCCTTTCCCTATTCATCACTTCTCCCCTTTCCCTCCCGGTTTCCTATTTCTCCCTTCCCCCTTCTCTCCTTATCTCTTGATGACCCTGTGATTGCCTGCACCCTTACTAACTTTAATCCCTTTCCTTCTAAGTACATCTCGACAGGCTGCCTGGCTTTGTGAGAGAGATAATCATAGTTTTCTAGGGAACAATACCAGAGCCCAAGGTACCAGAGTTTGCTCTGGGAGCTGTGTGGAGCTAGAAATCTGCATTCCACCTAGAATAATTTTCATACAGGAAGAGAGGTAGGGAAGGAGGGAAGGAGAGGGAGGATTAAGCAGGGCACACAGAAGGGAGACTGAGGGCAAAGCAGGAGATGTTGGTCTATGTCATGGTGAAGTGTTTGGCTCTTCTTCTTAAGGTAGTACAAAATTTTAATCCTGAGAAACATCATGGAGACCATTTCCTCATAGTCTCTCCAGAGAATGTACTTGGGTTCTCTGGAGGGGCAGAGAACTGAGGAGTCATCTCTCTAGCCCCATATGCATATATCTAAAATAAAGCAAAGGTATTAATTAAATGAATTATTTGCATAACAACAGGGAGGGAGATTTTTCCGGTAGCTTGGAGTCGGGGCTAGAGGAAGCCAAGGCATTTAGCAAGGAGTTAGCTGGTGTGATTTTAACTGACATTCTGGCGTTTATATCTTTTCACACTCATGGTGTAGCACTTCTCTGTCCATACATGAGCTTCTAATATACTTCACACCACAAAGCAAAATAAGGGAGTCTAAGCCTCTTGATGTCTGTTGAAGTCAACTCACTTAGAATTCCAACCATCTTTCTGTAACTGGGACCAGCCTGATATACTGAGCCCTGGGCTTACAGAGACCGCCCTCTCTGTCCTTGGCTGACTGCTCGATGGCCGCCATCTTGAATTTTTTTTACACTTTTGAATTTTCAGCTTACAAGGAGCTTTACACTTTCTATAGAGCAATGTTTCTCAACCTTGCTAATGCTATGATCCTCATGTTGTAGTGACCACTATCCATAAAATTTGTATTTCTAATACAATTTATAACCATAATATTTTCACTGTTACTTCATAACTGTAACTTTGTTACTGTTATGAATTGCAGTGTAAAAATCTGATGTTCAGGATCTCTAATGTATGACTCCTGTGAAAAGGTTGTTTGACTCCCAAATGAGTCACAATCCAGGCAGAGGTTGAGAATGGAGAGGATCCTGCTTGCAGCGATTTAAGATCGTAGGTCATCAATGATTCTTCAAGCCTTGAAACAAAATTGATTAATAAATAGATCAGTAAATAGTAGGAGTTTTTTTTAAAGATTAATAACGAATATCACAAGCCTTTCTTAAAACAGAGCCTCCTTGGGTCTCTCCTGAGGGCAGGGAAATACTCTTCCTGAGCCTGTTCTGACCAGTTTCTCACTAGTTGCTCTGCTGCATGGCGTCTGGGCCAGGGCCAGAAGCTAAGGGGAAAAGGATGAAGGCACCCTTGACTTTCGCAGGGTTAAACACTTGGAGAAATTTCAGGAAGAAAGTATGTGGTTAAAGATAAAGGTAGAGTGAGCTCCCTGCCTGTTGCCTGCTTCTCCTTATTCTCCTGGTTCTTAGCGTGTTTATTCTCTCCTCTCTTAGTGGCCAAAGGACAAGTTTAAATTTCTGATTCCCTCTGGGGAGCCTGAGAGAGGCAAGAGGCACCAAATACAGGAAATCATGTGGAGAGGATTTCTCATTTATTACAGTCCCCACATTACTTCCCTTCCCCAGCCCCCGCCTCCACCTCGAGCGAGCCACGCAGTGCCTCCCAGTTTCCTCCTGCATTGAGGAACAGCCCACAATTCACCTCTGCCCCAGAGGTCTGGAAGCCGGCGTGAGCCTGGGAGCATCTAAAGTCTGATCTACTGAAACTCTACCCTCCTCAGGCTGCCTGAATGAATGGGACACCTTTAAGTTTCACCTCACCTCCGAGGTCTGCAGTGCGCTCTTCTATTTTACCACACAGAAGTAAATCTGAGGAGGCTGCCCACTGCTGAAGAGAAAGGTAGGTGCTCTTGTGGTCCTTTGTCTCCCTGGATGTGAGCTCAGAGCCTCTAAAGCAGAGGGATGGGTGTCGGTCTATGCAGCTCTTCCGGGTGGGTGGCTGTCTCTACTCACCTTCTGCGCCTTGTGGAGATCGCTGACTTACAGGACTGTGGGCGAATAGTGGCAGGCAGAGGGTTATTACTGAGCGTTTTGAGTTTGTTTGCCTTTGGCTAGAGAATAGCGACCAGCGCAGTGCGCGAAGCACGAAGTCTGATTCTTGTTTTCTTTGGAGAAACATCTCAGTAGGGGTCATATGTTTCGGCGTCTGT
The DNA here is from genome assembly GCF_011064425.1 of Rattus rattus. Classification (NCBI taxonomy): domain Eukaryota; kingdom Metazoa; phylum Chordata; class Mammalia; order Rodentia; family Muridae; genus Rattus; species Rattus rattus. Next base: position 86,479,038 of record NC_046157.1, on the reverse strand, counting down.
GTAATGAAAGGGAGTACTTGTGAGCTGACTTGCTTTTGTCCCTACTGTGCGGACCTCTACCATGAGTGTTTTAGTTGACTTTTGAGTCTTCGAGTTAGCGATATACCAAGGTGTTTAGAGAATATGCTAGCAGCAATACGGGTGTTTCTTATTTACATACCTGTATGTTATAATTTAAAACCAAAACCCCCAGGGATCTGGTGGACATCTGTGTTGTTTTCCAGAACTTTCTTCCTATTTCTGAGATTTCCTGAAATACATATCCAAGCATATCTATAGAGCCTGGCTTTTCCCACTTGGTACGGAGACCCTTTGTGGGCACGACAAGGTTGCATTACCTGGATGTTTTTGCTGGCTGGATGTTAGTGAGGCTCAGGGTGATGCAGCTGAGACCCAGAGAAAGTCGAGGCAGATTCGGTTCACACAGTTCTGGACTGGATGGGATGTGGTTAAACTTTACTGTTTCGTGTTGCTCTTATAACCAGCCTTTCTCTGAGGAGAAGTATTTGGACCGACTTCAAAGACTACCAGCCAACTTACTGAACTCTTTTAATAGCTTCTCTTATCGATTGATCAATTGATCGGTCTTGGCGAACTTAGCTTTGGTGTTGCCTTTCTCCATTCATTCCCGGGATCCTGCTACAGAGCTCTTGGGAAAGGGCAATTAGGAACTATGTCAGATAAATACATCCTGCTGCTTGGTTTGCGGCTACCTAAGAGGTACCAGGAACCGTTTGTATCAGGCATTAACTAGGGACTCCCTCGAAATGCAACTGTCTCCACCCCCCGACCTCTTTGCCAGACTTACTGAGTCTATGTCATCCAGGTTGTGATAAGTTTTTGCTGGGTCCTGCCTTGGGCAGGGCAGATGACTCCAGTTCTACTCCATAATACCCTGCCAGCCTCCTCTCTCACCACCGGGCTTTCCAACTGTACTGAGTGCCACTTCCCTTATCACGTGATCACTCTGCTGCCCACCTAGGTCTGGGTGTGCTGCTCTCTCTGCCCCAATTACCCATTACAGCTTTGGTTTAATCTTAAGCCCCTACGCTCAGTCTACCCCTTACTAAACACCCTGGGTCTATGACTTTATGGCATATGAACTGCTGGTTGCTATGGGTTTTCTCATCTGTGACTGGTGTTTTATTTCTGAGTCCATAGCACTTGGCACGCCTGACATATTGCTTGTATTCAGTCAGTTATCTCATGGAAGGAAGGAGGGAGGGAAGGAAGGAAGGAAGGAAGGAAGGAAGGAAGAAATGAATGTGTGTACTAGCCAAATACTTTGAATTAATGACCAGAATGCGATGCATAGTTAAAGTTTTCCAGGAAGATTTTCCTCTGCTCTTATGATCTGAGTCTTTATGGATTGGAGCATTTTGAGAATGTGTGCCGTGCGTTTTTCAGTCTTCTCATCTCTCTGGGTAGCTAGCTTTTCTCGCCAGGCACTTCCCCATCCCTGCTCTCTACTCCTCACCACACTAAGTCAGAGACTTGCTTTCCCAGCAGTATGTACTGAGCACCTTACCCGTATTTGGCAGCTGGCTGTGTGCCAAGAACAAGATGACAGACGTAACAGTGAACCTCAGCAAAGAACCTTTCACCATCCTCTCTCCTACACTTGCCTAAAAGTGGGGGAGGGCAACAAAGAGATCTGATGGGTATCAAATATTAACGCATGCAAGTGAGGGCATTGCGAGCTTTGATACAGTGTGGTCGTGCAGAAAAGCTTGTACCATGTCCTGGGGTCTCTGGCTATAACAGCTGCACGTGTGGCTGTCTTGCCAGGGGACTTTGGGTCTCCAACCTTTCCCTGAGCCTTGCTTTTATGCAGTGGTGAGCAGGGAAGCTTCAGTTTCACTCAGTGGACAGAGCCTCCGTTCTCACACTGGCTCATGATTGCTTTGAGAGAGGGTCTTACTTATCCCAGGCTAGCCTTGAACTGTGTTCTCAAGAACTATGACCTTGAACTTCCGGTCCCTTTGCTTTCACCTCCAAGCCTTAAGCCTACATGCCTGCCCTTATCATACCCACTTTATGCTGCACCAGGGACAGAACCCACGTCTCATGCATGCTAAGCAGGCAAGCCCACTACCACCTGAGTTATATCCCCCACCTCTCTTGAGAATTTGGAGGGCAATGAGCTGCAGTTTTCTGAGGCAGAGTCACCGAAAGATCCTAAGGGAATCTGCCTTTCACTCCAACCATAGACTTTCACATTGTCCTTTGTACCTTTTACCTAGGGCACCGCATAGCAACAGCTCTAAAGAGCTGCAAGGAAAACAATGCATTCTACGTGTGCCCAGACCCAACCACTAGGCTCAGGCTGGCACGAAGCTGCTCAGAGGTGGCTTCTTTCTCTGTCCTTTAACCCTCCGTTTCTTGTTCCTCTACCACATGAAGTTTCCAAATAAATACTTCATGGACATCCAGAATTTCCTCTTGCTTCCTGCTGCACGTGCTTCTTCACCTCTCACTCACTGTCCCTGTGCACAGAAGCCCTTCAGCTCTTCTCCTAACCGCTCAAACTTTCTCTCCAGTCCATTAGTATTAAGCAACTGTGGTGGCCACCAAAAGGATGTTAACCTGCATGGGAGGGTTCTAGTGGATGGCAGTACTTAGATTATGGCAGAAACCTAGGTTTATATAATACAATATCCTTCTAGCCCCTTCCTTCCCTTCGTTTCCCTTTCCTTCCCTCTTTCTTCTTATCTTTCTCTAGCCTTTTTGGAGGCAGGAATGCATGCTACCCAGGCTGGCCCCCATCTTACTTTTTACATGAGTAGCGAATAACTTTGAATGCTTGGTCCTCCTCTCTCTAAATGCTAGGGTTCCAGGGGAGCAGCACCTCACCTACCTCAACATTTCCTTTTTACTCTGCTGTGAAGGTAAACAGAGGCGGAGGCAGTTTTAAATTCCTTGTTTGTTAGCATCTGTCAATAGGTAACCTTGCTAAATCTTGATTTCATTTCTGAAACTATGTTCTAATGCACAAGGTGAAGATTACTTAGCTACCATATGTAGCAAGTTGCTTCACTGACGGATACCGGCAGAGCTGGGGGGAATGGCTCAGTGGGTAAAATGCTTGCCACTCAGACTTGAGAGCCTGGGTTTGCATCGCTATCAGCTCCATAAAAGGAAGGCATGGCGGTACACATCTATAATCTTGGTCCTGGCATGGGGGGAGGGTGCACAGAGGTAATTGGATGTCTAGAGCTTGCTGTCCCTGTAATCTAACCTAACCAGTGAGCTTCTGATTCAGTGAAGAGACCTCATGTCAAGAAATAAGGCAGAGAGGAGTGGAGGAGACACCCTGATGCCTGATGCTGACTTCCGGGTTGGTGAGCATGCAAATACAGCCAGTCACACCAAGGAAAAGCGCTATCTCAGAGCTTAAGAGAGACTAAGATGACGAAAATGAGAAAAGTCTCCCCCATAGAACAGTGGAAGGGCACGCAGGTATCTGGAGGAAGAGTTACATGTTGTAGCATGCAAAGGTGGCCTCTTACTCAAAAGGTCACTTGTGTGGCAAAGAGAAGGCCACCAGATCACGGAATAGAAAGTATAGGGAAAAAGATCGCAACTCAATATGCGGAAGGATTTACCTACCATCAGAATTGTCTAAAATTGGGTGAGTTGTTTTGCGGGGGTTGGGGGAACACCCTGTCCTGGGCAACATTCCAGCACCCTAGGAGACCAGCGGTCAGGGTGTTCCCAAAGGGAACACTGAATGGGTGGGGTCTAAGCGATGACCTCCAAGGTCCCTTCCCACTCTTGTGAGTCTCATGATGTCAGTGCCCTAATCCAAGGTACCAGATAAAGAACTGAAAAAAAAAATCACTAGCTTGAAATGACGTGAGCTGACTTTTCACTCTCTAGCCTTAATTTTTAGCAGCCATAATTTAAAAATAGGATCTTTGCAACAATAGATTAAGTCCGACTTCCAGGAAAAAGCGCAACAAACGAAACAAGAGAAAAGAAGAGGGGAAAAGTTCACCCCAAACGGCTCTTGGGTCACTCTACAAGTCGACTGTGGCTTGGTGCTTGAATTACAAACACATTCTCATTTGACGGGAAACGGCCGTGTTTGGAGACATTTTCAGTCAACACGAAATTGGGCGAACCTCACAAGCCCCCTTCCTAGCTCTGAGACCGAAGGACTCCTGCAGGGATGTGCTTTCTTAGCCACTCAGGAATCTAAGTGAGACATGTTGAAGCTAAATAGCTCTGTGCTCCTCTGAGACTGTGAGTTGGGTGTCTGCCCTTTAGGGAGAGAAGAGAGCTGGCCGAAGCTGGCTGCCGGCTCCAATGTCAAGTTCTCCATCCTCCTACCTGCCTTTTCTTCTTGTAAAAAGGACCACATTGGTCACAGCCTCTGCCAGCTGACAACTTAGATCTTTTTAGAGACACAAGGATCAGCTTAGGTGGGCTCAGACTATCCAAAAATTCTAGGCTAATACTGGATTCTTCATAGACAGGAGAACCGGCTTTTCTTCCAGTCCCTCACATCCTTCTAAAGATGCTGGGCTGCACCGAGGCACACCTTTGCTTCCTCCATCCTCACACTGGGATCCCAGGAGAAAGGAAAAGAATGGCAATCGTCCTTTCTACAGAAGAGCACCAACAATGCTGGGGCTTGTCAGGCAGAAACAGAGGCACAATACAGTTTATTCTGCAGGCATACCTAGGTTTGCTTTCTTAAAAACAACCGTCTTTTAAAAATCCCTTTGAAATACAATCAACCATGCAGGGCCACATTGTAGAGCCTTCGAAGACCCGTGTGTTTATTTTTAGTCGCACTTTGGCTGCACAGCATAGCAAAGCAACTGTCTAATGTCCGAAGCGCGATCCTGGGAATTTCCTCCAACGAGGCTGTGTTTCCGACCATTGTTGCAGAACAAAGGACAGAGGCAGGCTTGAGCAGAGACTCCGGTTAACCCCACCTAGAGGGAAACATGGAAGCTGTCGTTCCCCCTCAGTCAACTCAATGTGATTCTGAGTGCAGGGGGTCAAGATGGAGGTCGTGCTCCACTCTGGGCAAACGAGAAGATAGGTCTGACTTTTTTTTTTCCAACTAAAAATATCTCAGACACTGGTGACGGGCAATTTAAAAATAAAAGGTCTGCTTTCTATTTGTGGCCAAGGCTATACCCTCACCAGTGCTGGGTGCTGGATTCTGATGGGGTTTTGAGACAGGGATGGTGTTTGAGGATACAGGTTGCCTTGTGAACAAAGGGGTTTTTAAGCATATTACAGGAAAATGAAAGTCGTAAGAGCGCATGCGCCTCCCCAACATGCACGCGTGGGTACTTGCCATTGCAAGCATGAGCTACTGAACCACCCAGAATTTTGTTATTATTGTAGGCTTTGATTTAGTCATCTTCAAAATAGCTATAAAAGATCTCATGTCTTATTAGTTTGGAGATAAATAAGCTAGTATATTATAAACTATCAGACCTTTACTAGACTTTCGCTTAAGGTGTGACAGTTTGATTCCACATTGTTAAACGTTCCTTATAAGTAATTTCTATTTAATATCCAGCTTCCAATACTTATAATTTTATTCTGTAGACAAAGAGGTCCAGAATGCCACTTGGTCTGGGTGTGATGGCTCATGCTTCTAATCCCCCCTCCTCAGTCTCAGATAGGGCTTCTCTGTGTAGCTTTGGCTGTCCTGAAACTCTATAGACCAGGCTGGCCTTGAACTCAGAGATCCACCTGCCTCTGGCTCCCTGGTGCTGGAATTAAAATTATGTTGCACCAGGCTTTTAAATCTTAACATCAGAGAAGGTGTGGCAGGAGTGTTTCTCCAAGTTCAAAGTTGGTCTGGGCTACACAGAGTTCCAGGCTACCCCATACCATGTATGGTGAGATCTTCTCACAGAACATCCTGAAACCTGGGCTGTACTGACACTTCAGGAAGTGCTGTGCTGGCCTTGCCAGCGTGAGAACACGAGTTCAGGCCCTGGCACCCCAGTAAACACATGGGTGTGGTGGAATCTTTATGGCCCAAGGGCTGGAAAAGCAAAGACAAGCTCATCTTTGAGTCTCTGCTGACCAGCTAGCCTAGCCTAATTGGTGGATTCCAGGGAAATCAAAGACTTAAAAAACAAGACGGATAGCCTCTGAGGAACTACAGGCAAACTTTTGGCTTCACTGTCCCCTATAGTTTAATCTCTCCCTCCACCTCCTGAGGAAGGTCTGTACAGCATTGTTTTAAGGTTCAGTGCCCTGGCTTGTGTGTGGGGATCTCATGGGAGAGGAAAAGGTGGGTCTCAGGGCTCCATGCAGCATTCCACGCCCCGCCCTGCCCTGGATCCATCTGTGATCCTAATTCCAGTGGCTCAAGGCCCAGCCTCAGCCCCAGCACAATCAAAGACTCAGGTTGCAGAGTGGACCTGTACAGAGCAATACCAGCTCAGCCCAGAGCTAGGATATCTGGGCCTTGTCAGCAGGTAGCTGTCCAGGCCCTTCCAGGTCCCCCAGATGCAGAAAAATGTTTTCTAGCCCCGTGGTGAGAATACAAGAGTGCTTGTGAAAATGCCTTTCTGGGCTGTTTTGTTGGCCGAGTGTTTATTATCAGACACCCCTCAGGGGTTCACAGGGCAGGTTGCGAACGTCCATGTGCGGCCTGGGAATTTCCTTCCATAGAGGCTGTGTTTCCTCTCTTTGTTGTTCCTCAAAGAGCAAGTGGAGACATTACTAGAGATTCCTACTTAACCCTCTCCTGCTAGTCCCCGTCGTTCTTCACAGCAGGGGAAAAAAAACACTGGAAAGCAAAAAATTTTATGCATTTTGGCTCTACGTGTGCATCTGCAACATGCTATTACCTGTGCACGCAGGCCCATGTGCTTGTGTGTGCATGCACATGGGTCAGTGGAGAAGAAGTAATATGTAATAGCACATTGAAGAATAAATGTTCATTCCCAGTTACATTCATGCACCATATCATTGTTTAGACCTGATAACATGCATTGCTATGAAAACTGCTAATTCAATTTCAGTTCCATCTTAAGTAATAGTTGATTCCCATCCCTCCCCACCCCCACCCCGCCCTCAGAGTGTGCTTATTGACTAAAGCAGAGGCATGACAAATTGAAAGACCTTTTAACTGGATAAGAAGGATTTAGTAAACATACTTCTGTAACGCCGCTAAGCACAAGGCAGATGCAGAAGTTCTAGAAAATTCTAGAGCATGAGATATGCACATGTGCAGGCACACCTTTCATGCACGGTGAGGGTGCAAAGAGATCAGACAGTTGCCTGAACTAAGGACGGAAAGGATTAGAAGAAGGTTGTGAGTCCTCATCTTCATTGAGACTCTTCCGTGCTCTCCAGAAACACTGACTGGAGTTCTCTAAGTATCCAGACAAATGAGCAACTCATGTGCCCCTCCCCCATTCGCACACATGCACACAAACACACCTTTCTCTCCAGAGGAAGGTTCGAAACATTCCTCCCATTCCCAACTCTAATTACAATAGTGATTCTGATCATTTCCTCTCTGAGTTTCCATCTTGTATATAAATATAAAGTAGACGTGGCTGACAACGTGGCTGTCCGCTATGTTTTAATTTTCACTCAGGGAGCGTTTTAAGCGGGTACACGGCCACTTGTTTATTATCCATTTAAAGCCCTGAGAGCGGTTTGCAGCATCCTCTGAGGGAGAACCATGGTGAATATGGAGAAAGCATGTGACCCTGTGTCAATGGGACATCTGTCCAACCTTCTTTCTCCTATGAAGAGGAAGAATGGACACAGGTTTCCCCAAGTTTGGTGGATGGGATCCCACAGCCTCTGTTGGGCTGTCAGCAGAGAGGATGTGCATTGCTGTTTCTTTTAATGAACTTAATCTTTTTACAGTGTTTATTTGTGTGTGTGTTCATATGTGTGTAGGTGCATGTGTGTGCAGGTGCATGTGTGTGCATGCATTGTGTGCAGGTGCATATGTGTATAAGTATATGAGTGTGTTGGTACATGTATATGTAGGTACACATTTGTGCATGCGTGTATATGTGCATGTGTGTGTAGGTGTACATGTGTGTGGGTGCAAGTACATGTATGTGCACAAGTGTGAGTGCATGTGAAGATTGGAGCTTGATACTGAGTTTCTCCCTCCATCTCTCTGCACCTTAGCTTTGGAGACCAGAAATATCTGTATTGGGTTCTGCCACTGAACCTGGAGCTCACTTCAATTGAGCCAGATCTAATGGCTGCCCTGCGCCTGTCTGGGTTTATAGGTGTGTACCGTAACCCCAGTTTCTTATATAGTATCTAGGGATCTGAGCTTGGCTCTCATGTTTGTGTAACAATCCGTACCAACTGAGTCATCTCCCCAGCCCATAGTCTTCAATTTTGCAATATAGCAGCACAAAAGGATTGTAAAGGACAAAGGACCAGCGATGGCACTCATGGTGAATACAGGTACGATAAGATGTGGGTGGAGTGATGGAAAAATGCAGGTTCCCAGGCTCCCTGCACCTTTGAAATCAGACCCTGGATTAAGGAGGGCAGGAGTCGGGGGAGGGGAATGCATATTTTCTAAGCAACATTTTCTTGGATCTTAGAGTTGGTTAACACTTCTTCATGTTTATACACGAACATTTTCTAGAGAATACCCCACAACCTTGATTTAGAAGACTGTTCACAAAGATGGCATAAGAGACCCTCAATGCATTTTTCAGGACAGGTATGATGTTAGCTTGTGAATTTGACATAGCCTAGAATTACCTGGGAAGAGAGATGGGATAAGGAATTATGTACACTGGGTTGACGTATGAGTGTGCGTGTGGAAAATTGCTTTAGTTACATTAATTCATATGGAAAGACTTGGCTCACTGTGGGTAGCATCATTCCCTAGGCAAGGGGTCCTGACTGTATAAGAGTGAAGAAATCAAGCTGAACACATGCAACTATGTAAACAAACACACGAACATTTATTCCTCTCTGCTCTCGACTGTAGGTATGGTGTGACCAGCTATAGACTATAACCTGGAACTGTAAACTAAAATGGAATTTTTTTTGGCCTAATTTGCCCTCACCCTCAATATTTTTTATCACACCAAAAGAAATGAATCTTGACCAGTAGGTTCAAGGCTTGCATGCTAGGCTCCTCTTTGCTAGAACATTCATCCTGCTGACTGTGTAGCCCTGGTCTGCAGTATCCATTTGGAAGAAAACTCTATCTTCCTCTGTATCATCCTTTGTAATTACATTTAGCCTTCTGTTCATTTACATCTTGGCACTTTGCTGTCTGGGAACACAATACAATGGAGTGGCAAGAGCTAGGCTTGGGGCTCAGATTCTGACTGAACTTTCTCAATATGTTCGTTTTTTTTCAGTCTGTGTAGTTTTTTGTTTTGTCTTAAGCCTGGAAAAACCAATCTTCTCGTTTGAATTGGAAATAGTTACCTAATTTATACAATATTATAAATATTAAAGGACGTTATATTAAAAGTTTCATCGAAAGTGCTCAGGATACTCTTAAGTTGAAAATTGTTCTCAGGAAGAGACAAAGCCAGGCAGTAGTAGCAGACACCTTTAATCCTGGTACTCAGGGGGCAGAGGCAAATGGTCCTCTGTAAGTTCCAGGCCAGTATGGTCTACATGGAGAGTTCCAGAACATCTAGGGCTATACACACAGAAACCCTGTCTCAGAAAATTTAAAGAAGGAGAAGGAGGGGAAGGAGGAGGAAGAGGAGGGGAGGGGGAGGAGGAGGAGGAGGAGGCAGGAATCACCAATAACAACAAAAGCATAAGCAGCTCTTCCAACAGGAAATTCTATGATCTTGGGTTCTTTCTTAAAGCATTAAGACAATATTCTGGGCTGGAGTTATTATAACTTAGTGGTGAAATAAATGTGTAGCTTGTGAAAAGCCCTAGGTTTGATGCCTATTGTAGAAGAAGAATTAAAGAACAAATGAAAAGAAAGAGAAACAGGAAAAAGAGAAAACACTCTATATGAAGTAGGTTCTCCAATCTGTTTAGCCAGTGAGTAAATGCTACTCACCTCACTGATGTGAGCACACACACTCAGAAAAGGGTAGGATAAAAAAATACTAAATGTTCAAGTAAAGCCAGATATGGTTGTGCAGAAGATCTAAGCACTTGGGAAGGACAAAACTCAAGGGTTACTGCAAGTGGGGCCCAACCTGGGCTACTTAGTGAGTTAGAGACTATCCAAAAATATAGAGGGCTAGAGAGATGGCTTAGCAGTTAAGAGCCCACTTAACTGCTAAATGAAGACCCCCCCACTTAATGATTTGGCTAATATTCCCAGTTGACTGAGACTGATTGATTGGCTCCATTTTAGCCTCAAAAACAAACCCATAAAACTTTAACAACTGTAAACACAGAGACTCACACGTTCATGGAGATACATTAGTGATTCAAGGAGGTTATGTATGTGGGTCTTAGCTATGGACTTATACCACACTGTAGAAAGAAACAGAGGAGAAAGAAGAAAACCATTAGTAACCTTGAAAGAACTAAGACAATTTGGAGAGCAAGAGAGGAGGGAGGGAGAGAAGAGAGAAAGAATAGGAATTTGACTGTGTGTGTGGAGGTGTCTAAGCAGAGAAGCATCTTAGGTCCTTCTGGTTTTTTCCTTGCTAGCATTAAGGCCCTGACACTTACCAGGCTCAGCTCTGAGCACTCACTGTGAATAATGTCATTTAACGACACAATTATACTACGGCTTCCATTTCACAGGCGAGAAAACTGAACAAAGGCAAGGTTAAATAGCTTGCCACGCCTCCAGAGTTAGTAAATGGTAGAACATTTACCCCATGCAGTATGGTGTCACAGCCCAAGTTCTCACTTCTTCTAGAACTCTAATAATATGCCAGCTCAAGGATCATTCACACACATGAATGAACACCTCTTCTCTGGATCGCATAGTGCAAGGTGCTCAACTGAAAAGTGGGCAAACACTAATGGGGTAGGGATACTACTGGAAGCAGAGAGTCTAAGAATAGATCTTTACAGGGCGGTCGGTCTAGCTCCTCAGACAGAAGGAAGAAGGGGCGGTCACACAGCCGGGGAGAGTCCCTGCAGCAGTGACTGGCCCACGAAGGCCGAGCGAAGGCAACGCATCAGAGACAACAGCCGTTTTCAGATGTTTATGTATAAAATACAAGGCATTCACGTATAAAATCATCATTTCACACACCAAGAATTCTTGTCCACTGTGTCGCAATAATACTGGATGGAATGGGTAAGGAGTAGGAAAAGACAAAGCTGGTTGAGGGAACAGAAGTTGTAATGACTAAGGGGATTCTCCAGAGATCAGTGTGTGCGTGCGTGCGTGCGTGTGCGTGTGCGTGTGTGTGTGTGTGTGTGTGTGTGTGTGTGTTGGGGAAAAGGAGAGATGCACCATGGATTAACCCAACAGCTCCTCTCCCTGCCAGCTTTTATCTAAGGGCACTGGGAGACTGTGGTCGCCTCACTTAAGGCTAGGAACCTTTTCTGTATGAGAAACGATTGAATAAGGCAACCTCTATCCTTCCATAACTACTAAATTTCTATGTAGAACCACCATGGAGCTTAATAAAATGCTAGTTTCCAAGGCCTGCTTCTGGTTTTAGATTCCTGCTTAGGATTTTGTAACTAGACCCCACCCTGACACACACACACACACACACACACACACACACACACACACACACACACACACACCCTGATGGAATCTGCCTTCTGACACACACGTTAGAACCACCACTATGCAAATCAAGCTTAGTCTCCTGAGTGTGAAGGCCAGGAATTTGCCAAAAGCACTGGGATCATTCTTGGGTCATAGGTCACATTAAAATTAGAAATGTCCTCTGAGGAAGATCACTAATTCTCTCTTTGCTCTACATGCTTCTTTTGTTTTTAAACATTTCTCTAATTTCATGAAACCCCAATCCAAATATCTCTGATATTCTGGTCCATTTTGGTCTGGAAGGGGTCAAAATATGGTCACTTATAGGGTTCTTTGGAATCTTAAGAATTGGTCCTTCGAAACCTCTGTTTGCAAAGCAGGAAGCCAATTGTTGCCCAGAATAAACACTTGAATCGAGCAATCTGCTCCTTTGGAGGGCTTTCGTGCTGCCGCGTTTAAGCAACCTTTCGTCATCTAGTAGAGTTTGAAACCGAGTCTTTATGGAATGGACAGAGAAGGTGAAGACAGATCTGTAAGTCTGAGTGGGATCTGCTAGTCAAGAGAAAATACATCCTTCCTGCTGTTGTTTCCTTCTGAGGAGATAAGGCAGGAAGAGTCTAGGAAACCAAGCTCACTGACAAGAAAGGGTTGGAAGGATGGATGGGAAGGAATTTGTTTGTTCCCTAACCCCTATCCCCCACCCCTGCTCCTTTGTTTACAGGGTTGGGGGTAAGGGGTGGAGCTAAAACCCTCTGACATCTCTGAGGGGCATGCCAGGAGCATGGATGCTATAAAAGATCAACTAAAATCTTTGATACATAAGGTTTAAAAGGGAATTTAGGCCTTGTCAAGACAGCTGGTTGGGTACAGATACTTGCTACCAAATCTGTCTTAGCACATCGGAATTAGAGAACCAAATTCCCAAAAGTTACCCTCTGACCAAAATGCTCAAGGGTATGCCCCTTTCAAAACTACCGCAGTGATGTCCTTTGGCTAAGGAAGGGTTTACGTGGTGAATGTGGAAAGTGGTTTTGTGGCCTTTGTGGGGTTAAGAACGTCCATTTTCCCCAAACACACAAGTTAAACTGAAAATCAGGTTTCCTCAAAGCAAATCTTGCTTGAAGCATTTCTGTTTCTCAAGATGCTTACTATGAGCTTGGAAGGAGAGCAGACAGCTCTGGAGGGCTGTCTGCTAAGAGGCCCCAAGACACACACGGAGAGGCAGAGGCTCTGAGAAATGAAACTGAGTAATGCAGTTCCGAAAATTCCAGTAATACCAGCCATGGGAGCTTCCTGCCTGAAATCCCAGCCCTCGGGAGATAGAAATGGGTGGATTAGAAATTAGAAATTCAGGGTCATCCTCAGCTACATAGCAAGTTTAATGTCAGCCTGGGCTACAGGAGATCGTGACTTAGAGACAATGCACAAGAATAAAACACAAAGAGGCCTGAGCTGGTGAGGCTGGCTATGTAGGTGTAAGGGGTAATGAGGGAGGATTTCACAACAGGGAAGAAAGAGAGACCCATGCCTTTACCACTCAGACATACACACGTACTCACAATCTTGTACTGTTTTTGCCTCATTTTTTGCTCAACAAATTACAGAAATGACCTGTTTATTTGTCTGCATTGCTTTTCCAGTGAGGCTCTTATAGGGGAAAAATGTCATTGTGGCAAGTTAAGGGAAGAAGTGAAGCAACTAAGTCAATAGGTGACTTGAAGCATGGAAAAACTGCCCATGTAGTGGCTTCTCCTTGGGCAAAAAGTGACACAAAGGTAGAGGGGTGAGAAGAGATATCATAAGAACTTGGCAAGATCCATGGCTGTGGGCAAAGAGCTCCCTCTGGATCAGAAGCTGAGGAGAATTGTTTCCTGCACTGCAGCGTGGCCAAAGAGAAGAGGAGTAAATTCTGCAATATCCCCTTCTGCAGTGCTCCTAATGCTTCCCAGGGTCAGCAGGGAAGAGGAGAGCCTGTCCCCAAGAGTTGCTTCATCCCTGTTATGAGCAATGCTTTATGGAAGCTATGACGATGTAGAATAGGGCACTGAGCATGACTCCAAAAGACAGAGATGGACCTGGAGGGGAAGCTAAGGGTGACCTGTACTCTTCAGTTGCTATAGTTACGGCTTCTTCTTATGTTCTGGCCCACTGTCTCAGGTGGCCTACTAGATCTCTCCTGGGGCTAGTACTTTAGGCAGATGTGGAAGGAAGGAAGGAGATGGATTGGCACCTAGATGACCCAGTGCCTAGGCTGAACCTCTCAGACCTTTGCTTTTCTTTTTATTCACATTGTAGTTTGCTAACTCTGAACAATGCCACACCCCCTGCCTCTGTACAGAAAGCAGCAGTGTACCTGAAGGTGTGCCAAGGGTTGGTATCAGCAGGTGCTAGGCACATGAGAGAATGTAGCCACAGCGGCCCCCACTTGCTTGGACAGCGGGCAGCTCAAGGTTCCACCCTTACACTTTGGTGGCTGAATCTGCGTTTCATCATCTCTAAAACGATGTACATGATCTCTTTCCAACATCCAAGGGGTTACGGAGATCTGAATCTGTGATTGGCATGGTACCCAAAGGCAGTAGCTGCCACCAAGCGTTTTTCTTCTCTTTCATAAGTATGTTATTTTTATTATTCTTTTTTGGAGAACTTCCTATATGTATGCATTGCATTTTGGTCATATGCAAACACGTTCCCTTTCCCTAACTTCTCCCACACCTATTTCCATCCTTCTAACCATCCCGGCTTCAAATCCTCTTTTCGTTGTTTTCGAGTTTGATTTGTGCTGCCTTTATACTCACATGTGGAGCCATGAGCTGGAGCATGGTCCAGCTACTACAGACCACACCCTTAAAGAAAACTGTCTCTCCCTTCCTCAGAAGCCATCAACTGGCTAGAGATGGAGGGCTGGGAGCTCTGTTCTCCTCTGTTCTAGAACCCTCCCTGGCTTGATCTCCTGCAGGTCTTGTACAGGCAACTGCAGCTCCTGGTGAGAAAATAAGATTTCTGAAATTGACAGAGGTATGCAATTGTTGCTTGAGGCTTTGCCTCCTGCACTGGGGCAGTCTGTTCCACAATCATGATTAGAGGGTCAGGAGGTAGGAAGACAGCCTGTCCCAGTGGTCTGTTTCACCCCTGTTCCCTAGCAAGACTTCCTGTTTCCTTCCTCTAGGGTCAGGGAGAGTCAAAGCTTGTTTGCCTCTAGACACTGCATACCATACTTTAAAGAAAAAAAAAGTGGCCAGAGGGCCTAGAAACAAGAATTTTGTTGCTTTCCTTCCTCTTAGGGAGATGTTTCCAGGCAGAGCTAGTCAGAGGCAGGTAGGGGGACTTAGGGAAAGGAAGAGATAAGATTAGCTTCTTCTGGAGGAGAGAGAAGACCTTGGTGAGTCTTAGGATTTATGCGGTCTTCCTGTTCTGTGAGTAATCACCCCATTTCTACCTGACTTGAATAAGTCCATCCTCTACCTACCTTTGCATATGTGTCCTGAAAAGATCGCTCCAAGTTCCCAAGGAGGACACTAATGAAGACAGAGCTAGTGACCTTTAAAGCCATTCCCACTGAGTGGGAAGGGAACCCTGTGGGCAATTTGGGTGAAATGTCTACAGAGCATTTAGAACAAATGTAAGATGAATTGAAGTCCAAAACCATCAACACAGGTGTAAATTCTAAACAATGATAAAAACAAACTCTTTGTTATTCTGAGTTTAAAGAATTGCTTACATCAATGAGTTCTGACATATTATCCATGTTCTGTTATTGTATGTGTGTCTTTTTTTCCTCAAGCATATATTCTAGCCAGTGGTGGCAGTGTATTTCTTTAATACTAATTCTCTAGAGGAAGAGGCAGAAGAAGCAGGAGAATTTCTGTGAGTTTGAGGCTAGTGTGGTCAACATAGCAAGTTGCAGGCCACCCGGGGCTCCATGGTAAGGCCTTATCTTAAGGAAAGAAAAAGGCATATTCAACATTGGAGTTAAATCAGACAATTTTCATTTATATGATGACCCCTGACACAGAAAGACCAGCTACTCTGTTTGTTTTGATCCTACATGACTGGGGATTGCAGAGATGGCTCAGTAGTCAAGTTCTCTTGCTGTTCTTCCAGCTGAGGACCTGGACTGATACCAAGTAGCTCACGATAGCTTTTAACTCAAAGTTCAGGAAATCTGACATTCCTCTTCTGTTTTCTGTAGTTACCTATACCATATGGTGCACACACACAGAGACACAAACTCAGAAATAAATACAAATACTAAAAAGTCAATAAAAATGAGTAGGCTCAACTACAGAGAACTGTTGGGGATTGCCTCAAGTGTCTCTCACTCCTGCAGGATGACCAAGATCCTCATTTGAAATATAGATTTTAAAAGTAAGCCATGGAGCTAGGGTCATAGCTTAGCTGGTAGAGTATTTTACTAGCATGAACAAAGCACTCAGTTCCATCCCAGCACCAAATAAATCATACACAGTGGCCCCCATCCCAGCATTTAGGAGGCAGAGGAAGCAGAGGTTCAGGGTCATCTTGGGCTATACTGTGTTCAAGGCCAACACAGGCTCCATGTGGCTCTTTGGGGAAACAGTGGTTAGCCATATTAGTGGTGGGAAAGGCAAAGAAACTGGGCAGGAATCACTATGCGACCAAGAGTGTTTGTTTATGTTTAAACATAGATAAGTACAAAGTTCATACTTAAAATTTTCACTTGCTTAATAATATTTTATAGAGAAATGCTTTCTGTTTTAGTTAATAATTTTCAATTTAATAACTAGCGAAGAAAAATTTTATTTTCAGATAAAACTAGGAGGATATCCCAGAGGTTGTAACTGTGCTAAAATATTTTCCTAGTGTCTATGTGGCCCTAGGTTCAATCCCTAGCATTTCAGGGGCGGAGTCAGGGGAGGAGAAGGCCAACTCAATGAAAAGAGAAAAATTTAAGAAATGACCTGGTCTAGCTGTTAAATATGCCAAAATCTTTCATGACTCATAACTATGTGTGTATCAGCTATCTCTTTCTCCCAAATTGCAATGGTGAAGTTTGAGTGTTTATGAGGTTCAGATACATGTGTATACACACACACACACACACACACACACACACACACACACCTATAGCTGTACCTTCATGTGTGCATTTGTGTGGAAAGACTAGAAACATAAATGGCTTTCTCATCTCACATTCTAGGTCAGATGAGGCAAACTGGAGGGGTGTGGGCCTGGAATAGTCCTGTAATTGTTGATCTGTAGCTGTGTTTTGTGTACTAACTTTCAATTCCAAAAATAGCTTCATGGTCCCAAGAGGCAAACACTGATAAATCAAAGGCAGTGTAATTAGGAAAAGTCTTGAACTTGGAAACCCAGCCTCTTCCTTGTGCTGGGGTAGGTTATCAGAGCTGTGGCAGGATGGGCAATCTCCACAGGGCAAGACATCAGTTTTCACAATGCTAGGTCACTCCAAAGAGCAGTAACAGCCACCATGAACACCCTTCCCTCTAACTTCTTACCCTGTCTCAAAAACCTAGGGCTAGGCTAGAACCCAGGACAATTCACCTTTGTATCCACCAGTTTGATTAAGAGGACAATGGCAAGGTCAGCTCTTGTCTTAGAATTCCCCTTAATTGTAAACAAAGTAGGCACCATACCTGTGTGGTGTACTTATGTATGCCATGGCTGTGTAAGCATGACTTCCATCTGGGGAGGCAAATGATTCAGTTGCTTTATAGGCAAGCCATTAGAGACTAATGCTTTTCCCCAGAATGAAAACAAGTTATTCTAAACGTATGTGAGTACAGTCTGGAAGTAATGTGCCATTACATTCTTAAAGAATTTACAAGAGGTAACAACAAAAAAAAGGTGTCCTTTCTTTACCAAGACCTTCTTAACTAGTTTCCCCAAGGCATACCCATAGACTCCCATTTTTTTCGGCCTTCCTCATCTCTAGGCTTTTAAAAAGCACAAGGATTCAAACTTCAAAAAAATTTGTTTCTCAATTGTGCTTTATTTTCTGTTTTCACCACCACTACCTCCAACCTTAACTTTGGGCTTCTTCTTAACCAGCCTATCTTTGGCCACTTCTCAGGACTAAATTTCATAGCCATTGTTGTTTATAGATAGGAGGGGTCATTGGCCAATCCTTTCTATATTTCTGTCTCAAACAAACATCTTCACCATGCCTGACATGTGATAGATTTAAAGCAGCTTTTTAAAAAGATTATATCA
The DNA here is from genome assembly GCF_011064425.1 of Rattus rattus. Classification (NCBI taxonomy): domain Eukaryota; kingdom Metazoa; phylum Chordata; class Mammalia; order Rodentia; family Muridae; genus Rattus; species Rattus rattus. Next base: position 86,461,184 of record NC_046157.1, on the reverse strand, counting down.
TTGCCCAAAGAAAGAAAACATAAAGGCAGAGGTCTTGGAGTCAAGACTTGGGTAGGTGGGTGGGTGGGAATTGTTACTACTGAGAAACTCTTTTGTGGTTGACCAGAAGGCTGTGCTGACTTGTTATTGCACCCTTGCCTTTTACATTTTGTAAACTTGCTGTTTGAGCTTTCCCCTGAGAAACAATTTTCTTTACCAAAGATGTACTTTGTAGATGTAAGGTTGGCTATACAGCTAGTAATAGGGATTTCATTGAGGTTTCATTTCATAGGAAAAGCTCATATGGATATATTGTGACAGTTAATCTCAGTTATTTATTCAATGAAATCTACGATCACCTGAGATATGGGTCTCTCATCATGCTTATGAACAGTTATCTTTATTAGATTAATTAAGGAGAGAAAATTGCCTACTGTGGGTGACGCCATTCCCTTAGCTAGGATTCTGGACTGTGTATGAAGGAGAAAGCAAGCTGAGCATAAGTGACCATTGTTCTCTGCTTCCTAATTGAAGAAGACACAGTTTGACAAGCTGCTTCAAATTGCTGCTTTGACTTCACTACCATGATGGACTGTTCTTCACCCTAATATGCTAGGCAAGAGCTCTTCCAACTGAGCTAGCTCCCCAGTCCTTAGGTTTTCTTTTTGCAATTGACAAGGAAGCCAGAGAAGAGGTAGGGCAAAAATCTACTTAATGGACTCTGGTTAGGTTTGCAGTGACAGTAGCAGAAGAGTGTTGAAGTGAGTCAGGGGAGAGGAACAGGGGCTCCTGTCAAGGGAAGAGTGTTAAGAGTCATTCTAGAGCATACTGGTAGGACTGCCCCTTGTGTCTAGAATGAGGGGATGGGAGCCATGAGGAGGAAGAAGGTCATCAGGAGAAGTAGTAACATGCTTCTGTCCTAAACCACAGGAAGGATAACAAACAAACAAATAAACAAACCAACAATGACAACAAAACCCAACTAGAGATGTATGGAACAGCAGGAGACTTTTTATCATTTAATTAAGTTTTCCCAAGTAGGCTATTAAGAAGGAGGAGGTTTGTGGTGGCTAGTTGGAAAATTAGTGTTAACTATAGAATGGCCAGCAGATGTGACTTTAGAGATCTCACGGAGAGGTAGCAGGAAGGGGATGAATTTATGTGCCAACGGCATGCCAGCCCTCAGGCACCTTTAGAAATCTGTTTTGAAATCCTACCTCCTGACCTACTTGCTTGTCTCTGACCTCTATTCTTTATTACTCTTTCATACAGAATCTTCAACTCCAGATCTACATTAATTCACACTAACATGCAACCCACTGGGATTAGAAATGGAGAACATTAGCCTGTCACAACTATGGAGTCAGGGGACAAGCTGTTCTATTATTGAAGTCCACTTGTTTGCCAAACTATAATTTCAGAAAGAAAGAGGTGAGGCAGTGGACATAAGTTTCTTTGTTTGCTTCCAATCCTGCAACAAGGAGGCTGGAAAAATGGCTCAGTGTGTGAATTGAATTTTGATCCACAACACCCCTATAAAGACAGGCAACCTGAGAGGCATCTTTAACCCCTGCCCTTGGGGTAGGGACTGGGTGGGAACAGGTAGATCCCAATGGCTCACTGGCTAGTCAGTTTAGCTGAATCAGTGAACTCCAGGTTGAGGGAGAGATGTGGTCTCAAAAAAAAAAAATAAGGTAAGAACAGACCAAGGAAGATACCAGTTACCATCTGGGTCCCACTAGCCACTCGCGCACACGTACTCGTGCAAACACACACACACACACACACACACACACACACACACACACAACAGAAGTGGCTATTTCTGTTCCAGTGTCAAGTGGTATCATGTCATTCAGACCGCTACTGTGCCAGTCACTATAGTTTCAGGACAATGGTATTGCAACACGCCAACATTACTCAACATTCTCCCATGGAAGGAGGCAGGGAGATAAACTTATTTATCAAGTCATTTAAGATGTTACTTATTAATCTATTTGGCTCTAATTAAATCAGAAATCTAGACGTCGTAGCTCATGCCTGTTATTTTAGCAGCCAGGAGGCTGAGACATATGAGTGTCAAGAGATTGAGACCAGCCTAAGTTATATGCCATGACTTTTTATGAATGATAAATAAATAAATAAATAAATAAATAAATAAATAAATAAAATAAAATACAATCAGGAAAGAGCATAATGAAAAGACCACAGGGCTACTCTAAGCTGTATTCAGAAACAGCCCCTCCATCTTGGATATCACATATGTGTGACCTTTCTGCCTGCATCTCTTTGGAAATGTTGAAACTCAAAATCAAGAAATAAAGTGATTTTGAGAGAGAACCAGAGCAACTTACCCCGGAGGTGCCTGTGAAGAGTGGGGAGATTTTTATTAGTGGGATGAAGAGTAGAATATTATGTTGTCCCAAAAAGTGAAGAACTGACCAGAGGGGCAGCGCTTGGGAAAGAAGAGAGAAGTTCGCTGTGTGGGAACCATACCCTGGAGAGTTGGTGGAAGCCCTTAGCAGAACAGTGTTACTCCAAGTATGTTTTATAAATACATCTTTGATCACTCCCTGACCCCTGACTGTTCATGCACATTTCCTGTGTATCCCAAGGAATTCACAGAATCTATTTTTTTTTGTTTCATTTACTTTCATTTTTGTACCCACTGAGCCTATGTGGAAAGTGGGGGTCCTTTGGGCTGAGGAACACAGAGTACCCATGCCATTAAGAGTGCACAGGTGTCAGAGGATGACTCCTAATGGTTAGGTTCTGCTTGGTTCTAGAATCTGCTCCTATGTGGGCCAGTTTTCTACTCCACAAGTTCCTGTGGTAGTCCCCTATTCTCCAGCATCTTCCTCATTAGAACCCGTGAGAGTCTATTGAAAACACCATAGCCATACTATAGCCTAGGATTCTATCTAGGGAGGACCAAGCAACAACAGGGCATTCTATGTCCTTGATCTAAGTTTGGATAGATGGACTTCTTTCTGGAACAATGCTAGCTGGTTGATGTCTCAATGGGGAAGGTTTAGTTATGGACATTGTCTAAGAAAGAAATCTCTTCTGTATCCTCTATGGTGCTGATGCTATTTGAACTTTAGAGAAGCCGGGGCCTGGGCAGTGTGTGTGGTTGGGAGTTGTTGAAGAAGAGAAGGAAATAATGTTGTTAAGGGAACTGTGGTTTGAACATGTATGTAAAGTATCATGTATATTAATAAATAGATAAGGGATACATGTTGGCAGGTACTTGATTTACCTCTCTAGGACAGAGATGTCTTGTGACTTTTCCTTTGTGACCCACTATTCTGCTTTAACCCCTTTTCCTGGGAAATAAAGGATGAGGGACTATGTCTGAAGGGAATGGAGAGTACTTGGTTATAAAATTAAGAGAACTGCATGGAAAGACAAGAAGAGCTAATTCTATTCTGGCTCTGACTCTAACAAGGGACTGTCACCTTGGTTGAGCCTTTTAGCTTCCCCCTAACACAGGTAGTAGGAACAAACAGTCATCTGGTGTAAAGTTTAGTTTCATTGTCAATTTGACAGAATCAACAATCACTTGAAAAAAAAGTCTTTTTAAAAAATTAATCATTTTATTTGTTTATATTTCAAATGATATCTCCCTTCCTGGTTTCCCCTCTACAACCCCCGCATCCCATCCTCCATTTCCCTTGCCTCTATGAGGGTGCTCTTCCACCCACTCTCACCTCATCTCTCTAGCAACCCCCTGTGCTGGGGCATCAAGCCTCCACAAGACAAAGGGCCTCCCCTCCAATTGATATCAGATAAAGTCATCCGCTGCTACATATGCTGCTGAAGTCGTGGATCCCTCCATGTATACCCTTTGGTTGGTGGTTTAGTCCCTGGGAGTTCTGGGTGGTCCGAAAAAAGAGTCTTAATGAGAAATTATTTAGATCAAGTTGGACAGGGGGTATATCTGTGGGGGTTGTTTTGAATGTTAACTGAATTAGGAAGACCATCCTACAACTGGTGGTATCATTCCCTAGGCTGGACCTTGAATCTTATTAGGTGAAGAAAAGTAGTAAACAAGCAAGTATCAAGGGTGTATTCATTCATCTTTATTGTTGATGGGGCATGTGACTGGGGTAGCTACTCGAGTTCCTCTCTGGACTTCTAAAATGATGGGCTGTGACCTGAAATTGTAAGACAAATAAACTCCTTTCCCAACAAGTCTCTTTGACAGTGTTTTTATCACAGTGACAGAAGGGAACCTAGGATACCTGAGCTCCTGTTAATCCTTTTTTGATTTTGATTTTTCTCCCTCTGTGCATGAATCTTTGGCTTCTATTTGTCTGGTAGCTTGGGCAATGTGGCTGCTTTGTAGTCATGTTAATCATGTTAGGAAATTACACCTATCATTAAGGACTGTTTTTTCTTTTTCCAAAGGTAGAGTAGAAGGGATCATCATAAATGATGTGGCCCCGAAAAGAACTGAGAATATTAGAAGGGGCATAGGAGAAGCACTCTGAAGGGCTGAACCTAGAGTCCAGCGTTTGCAGATTACACTCACTGACAGCCACGGAATACATTATCTGCTGACTCACAGCATCTGCCCCAGGATGTACCATGGAAGAACCCAGGTGCTTAACCTGTGTGTCCAGGCATTAACACGTAGACCGCAAGAGGGAAAGTACAGCTTCCTTCTAAACAGATTCCTTCTCAGACCAAGACCAAAAGGAATGGCAGGTCCTTCAACCCTGCTCTCCTCATGATGCTAGGGGAGGAGATGTGGAAGGAAGAGCCAGTGGCAAGTGTAGTTACCCACTAAGTCTGACGTCATGTGCGTCACTGCCGAGGCACTCGAGTAACACCATAGGACCAGCCAGCACTTTTCCTTCCGGTAGGAATGATGTCACCTCAGAGAACTGAAGATTGTGTTTGAGGGTTCATGTCAGCTTCTCCCAAGTAGAGGTCAAGAAGGGTCAAGTGAGGGTTGCTGCAGGTCACTGCACCAAGTTTCTTCTCCCAGAAAGACAGGGAAGGTAGCAGAACCCAATGTAGGTTTCTATTAGGAGTGCGTTTGGGATTCTGTCAGAGGTCACAGGTTTTACTGGAGGCACCAAGCAGTAGTTGTTGACAACTGCATTCAGCTGGTTCAGAAGGTGGAAGAGATGGGATTTTCCACTGCAAAATACCACCACCATCGAGATCTATAGTGATGGATGCTTAGAAGAATGGGTATGCTACAGTGAAGTGGAGCAACAACCTTGGAGGCCGGGGCCGAGCACAGACATGTCCAGTGCCTTCAGTGTTGGCTCCACCACAATATGCACACCATGAATGGTGATCACGCGGTGTGTGTGTGCTACAAAACAGCTTAGCTGTTTGCTCTTGCCTTCTTTGCATAAGGACAGGTCAGTGACAGACACAGCTGACCTTGTGCCATATTGGGCCTACAAAGGTTTCCAAAACCTGATTATTGACAGAAAAAAAGGGAACCCATTAACATGTGAAAGGAGCAGTGTTTTCCCTTGGGTTTGCGGGTATTCTTTTCGAATCCTGCTTTGTGTGACTCATCCAGATGTGTTATGTTCTTATCCAGGGACTCGGTGGTCCTTGTCTCTTCTCTTGGGGATGTTATTCTCTAACAGGAGGTGGCCAGTGACACCAGCGGGGCTGTGGGTTTGGGCTGGAAGGTTGGAGAGGGCCAAGGGCACTAGGATAGCTCATTTAGAGGGATATGTACCTGAGGTCCTGTTGAAATTCCCAGTTGGCAACGGTGCATGGGCAGTCAGGCGTAATGGTCAGGGTTCTGGACCATGACAGAGACAGACATTTGAGAGTCATCATACAAGTATTTAAGGCAAAGTGGAGACTGCCTGGGGACACTTGGCAACAAGGAAGCATTCCAAAGTTGAAGCCATGGGATACGTAGTAAAGAGCAGGAACAAGCCAGGAGAACTGACATGGCGCAGCTTAATGACAGCAGCTTCCATTGAGCATCTGCCACTCCCGTAGCAGAGCCAAAGTGTTAAAGAAATCCTACTGGTCCCTCCTTCAAAGTACTTATAGTCAGTGCACCGAAATGATCATTTTACTGCCGACTGGTAGGGGGAACCACACCTCTGAGGCTCGTGGGAGGCATGGGGTGGGGAGAGGAGCACTTGGCTTAGAACAGGAGAGCTAGGATGGTCTTGGAGAAAATCTCACCCATAAACTTAAAGAGAGAAAGTAGCATTTTGAGTGAAGAAGGGAGTGGGGGACAGAAGAATCAAATGACTTGTCCCATACTAGGAAATACACAGGGATTGCCGCTGAAATTCTTGCCTGGGTAAGTAGAGCAGGTGGTCTCTCTTCTGTAAGGCTGCACTGGCATGTAAGACGCTGCTGTTAACAAACACGAGTCACACAACCGATGGATTATTAACTCTGGCTGTGTCCGTAGTCTGCTGAGGTCTGAGCTCAACTTGTCACCAACCCCAACATCCTAGAGCTAGAGAGAATGGTGCCTCTGCTGGCCAAAGGCACCCGGAGCTGAACCAAGACAAGGTGGTCTGTCAGTTAACTGTGAGCTGCAGTTGAGACCATATGGCCGTTCCATTTCCCACCAGGCTTTGTTTTCCCTGCAGAGTGTTAGATTAGCACAGAGTGTTCCTAGTGCCAGCGGCAGAGGGCGGGGGTGGGGGGAAGGAAAGGGAAAGCCACTTCTTCAATTCTCATTCCACATCAGAGAGCCAGCTACAACGGAGCTATCAAAGCAGCTGACCATTGTAAATAATAATATAATATAATATAATATAATATAATATAATATAATATAATGTAATGTAAATTTTTCTAAGAGCTCACGCTGACAGCAGGCTTTATTCTTCAGGCAAAAACCCATCCAGTTCAAGCTATAGAATGCAGCTGAGCCTACAGGTAGAACGATACATTATAGGGGGTTCATGCTTTTTTTGTCCAAACACAAGCTTCTCTTAATTTTGTTTTCGTATACTTGAATTCAGCAGACCTTGCATTGAAACCGTTTGGAAAACAATCCCATCTGCGCTGAACGTGAACAGAACCTCTCCTCTTGCCCTCGTCTTTCAAACAATAAGGAATCACAGATATTCTCACAGCAAACAGCTGGATAGACACATTACATTGGCTAACGGAGGAATTTAGGTGATCTAACTCATGCGGGCTGTGTGTGGATGCTACACTGTTTTATGTGAAGGACTTGTGCATCCGTACACGTTAGAATCTTCTGGGGCTCCTAGAACTGATCCCTGAGGGGTGATTTCCCCTAGCTTTTGTCTCCAGGTCCATCGATACTTGCTCTCTGCCCTGCAAAGACAGAATAGTCAGAAGGCAAGATGAACAGAGAGAAAGGGTGTCCAAGTAGAACAGGGAGAGAGTTGTTGAGAAAGAGGAAGTAGGCTCCATGTCTCCAGTCCAGGCCTCTAAACTTTTTATTCATCCGTTAAGTGTGTGTGTGTGTGTGTGTGTGTGTGTATGTGTTTGTCTGTGTGTGTATGTGTGTGTGCATGTGTGTATATGTGTTTGTGTGTGTATATGTGTGTATGTGTATGTGTGTGTGTGAGTGTGTGTGTATGTGTGTGTATGTGTGTGTGTGAGTGTGTGTTTGTGTGTGTATATGTGTGTATGTGTATGTGTGTGTGAGTGTGTGTGTTTGTGTGTGTGTGTCTGTGTGTGTGTGTGTGTGTGTGTGTGTGTGTGCGTGTGCATGCATGCACTCGTTCTTGTGTCAAGGCATGCCTGTATAGGTCAGAGGACAATTTTTTTTTATCGTGTCAAGCCAGGAGAGGAAGAGGAAGAGAGAGAGAGAGAGAGAGAGAGAGAGAGAGAGAGAGAGAGAGAGAAAGAGTGGAGAGAGTGAGAGGGAAGAGAGGAATCAGAGGACAATTTAATAGAGCTGATTTTCTCCATTTACCTTTACCTGGGCTTGAGGGATAGAACTCACTTCTTTAGGTTTGCATGGTAAAAGCTTTTCCATGCTGATCCACCTCCCTGGCCCATCCAACCTAGGATTTTAGTTTTTCCAAATGATCCACAACAAAGCCTATAGTCTATATAGTTTTTCTTAATCATAGTTCCATGCAGTACAACAAAATTTTAATACCTTCAAGTCATATATACGTGACTATGACTAGGCATTGGGGGGACCATGTTTTGAATCCTTATATTCAGGCTGTGGGATCGTTGCCCTGACAGGGTTTTCTCTAACACATGGCGTTATCTGGGATTGCTTACTTTCCACACAGATTCCTGTGCCCCAGCAGGATCTTAGAGTTTCAGAAATTGAGCAGTCTCTCTCTCTCTCTGTCTCTCTCTCTGTCTCTCTCTCTCTCTCTCTCTCTCTCTCTCTCTCTCTCTCTCTCTCTCTCTCTCTCTCACACACACACACACACACACACACACACGTTCAATTAATAACAATATACTATTTCCCATCTTTATTCGGACCCTGGGCAAGTCACAGCTTCTCCTTGAGCCCTAGTTTCATTTCTTGTAAGGTTAGGGTTGAGTTCAGCTCAGAAACTATAATTGTGGTTGTGGTTTACAATTAAACCCTGTGACAGGAACCTGCCAACTTGTCCCAGTGGCCAGCCCTCTTTGCGGCTCCTTATCTTCAAATATGGTTGCTGAGATGATGTTGAAGTGTCGAGGAATGAATATCATTTGATCTACAAATGTTCAGTTTCCCTGGAAACTAGATGTCCCCCACTGTGATGTATTTGAAGCACCGGTCTCCCTCAAGCTCCAGACAGGTCTCCCATCCTCTGGGATATTTTTAGTTTCTGACCTCTTGACCCTGTTAGAGACAATGGAATGGGCTCATGGATTTTAATTTTCCTTACACAGTCTAAGTATATGGTTGTGTGCTGGAGGTTTAAATTGGTATCCTGTACCACTCACTCATAAGTGCTAATGCATATCTATCTGATTTGCACTGTTTTCATTTCTAATTTTTTTTTTTTTACCTCCTTTGGAGAAAGAAAAGTAAGAACAAGGGGCATTGCCCAAACACGTCTTTCCACTTGGAGGAGAGGCTTCTCAATAAGAGGACCTGAAGGACTTCCTATGGGCGTGAGGGAAATCGCACACGCCATCCGGGGAAGTGGACCAGGAAATCGCTTCTTGTTTTTCAAACAGCAACGAGGCTCTAGGGGATGGCTCTGTGAGGCTTGGAGGAGTGCAGCTCCGGGAGGCAAAAGTTGAGCAAAGGAGTGGCCAGACCTGTTCATCATGATGCCTGCCCCGCTGCCTCCTGACTGTCTGTGAGCCCCCTAAGAGGCTGCGGGGCCAATGGCCCCGTAGTGAAAGGCAGAGAAGTTTCTAGGCATCTGTTGAGAGCGGGCGCTTGCCTGGAGACAGCAACGGTGGTGGACAGGTAACAGATTTTTCTCTTTCTGTGGTTTGTGTCCCTTTGTAGCCAGACATCTGGCAACCGGAGGCATTTGTACGATCTGATCCGTGTTGACTCTGTTGCTCTCTGACTGATAATCTTTAGCATAGCTGTGTGTGACGAAGATAACTTAAGATCACTGCGCTGCTGGAAGTCCACAGTGAGGCCGGCTTTGGGGGACATGGGGGTGTCTCCCTCCAGTTCACTGCTGGGACCTGTTAGGATTTTCTCTTTAGTAGGGATTGCTTTCTGAATCCTCCCAAACTGGTCAGGAGCTTTGGTGAGTCAGTACTGCCCTGAGAGTCAGACAGCCATTGTGGTGGTGGCCTGGAGCAAGAGATTTCATTAGCGTAACTGAAGGAGCTCTGAGACAGTGCTTGGGTGGGGCATGGAGACCTCCTGCCTGTGGCTGAGAGGAAAGGAGCATAGGTGTTGCTCAGTTAAAACATCTGGGCTTAAAAACCAGTCAGTCTTGCTTTGAATGTTGTAGAACGTTGGGAACAAAATCTCTAGAGTGTACAGTTTACTTAAATAGTTATTTTCTTGTATTTTGTAGAAAGTCAAGTTGTACAACTCCACCATAGCCCTTTGTCCTTTTAAAAAGGTCTAAACGAGTTGGGGTTTTTGTTTGTTTTTATTTTGTTTGCTTTTCCTAGTTTTTGAGGCAGGGTTGTGTCTTGCTTCATAGCCCTGCTTGGCCTGGAGTTTGCTATATAGACAGGGCTGGCCTCAGACTTGTTGATTCTGTGTATAAAGTACTTGGAAGTCAGAGGTGACTTTTTCTAATTGCATAGGAATATATGAAAGACTGGCTCTTGACAGCTTTAAAATTATATACTTCTCAATACAGTTTTCCCCTCTCCCCACAAACTCTCCTTCAAGTACTCTGTGTGGTATTAGGTAAAGGTTTGTTTGTTTGTTTGTTTGTTTTGTTCTTCCTGGCTCCTAGAATTAGCCACGATGAGGCCCCACAAGTTTTCATTGTCGATTTTTTGATGACACTTAATATCTCCTCTGTTGAAGGATAACGTGACATGGGAGGAATGTGCCCAGCTCACTAAAATTTAGAAAGTATGAAAAAAAATCCTCTCCTTTTTACTATTTTTGCTATTTTTGGTGTTGCCTCTGCACTTACTAATATTAATATTAACTTCGTAAGAATGAGACTTTAAGATTAACAGCAGTTTGGGCATTTTTCTTTGAAGGACATCAGTTAACAATATTTTGGAGGGTTACTGGGAAAAAAACCCAAAAAACCAGTATTTTGGAAATAAGAAGGGAGACAAGTAAAGAAATCAGCTGGCTACGTAGATCAGTCTGTCATTCGAAAGCTAAATTCTTGACCAAGGGAAGGCTAGATGAAGGCAGGGAAACTTTGATTTTTACTTGAGTCATCTTCCAAATATTTTAATCATCTGTAAAAGGTGTCCTTCTCTCTCTGCCACCACTCTCTATATTGTAAAAAATAAAAGTCTAATAAAAGCATAACAATGAGCAAGGCTGCATGGGTCATAGAGAAGGGTAGGGACCTTCATAAAGAAAAAGCAAGCAAGGAAAAACGAGCGTAAAAAACCTGTAAGAGTAATAACAATTCACTCAATTGTTCATTTTTCTTGATGCAGTCCAAACTCTGGAGGAGGGTTGTCACTTGGGCTGCTGGAGTTGATATTCTGCCTTGGACTGTCTAGTTCAACTTGCTTTCCACAGTTCCACCTCAGAGCGGTCACTAAGCTAACGAGCCCTCTCTGCCCACTGCACTGACATGGGGGAGGGAGGGCTGGGCAGCACAGTGCTGTACTAAAATGCAGTCGTATCACAGGATGCTTAGCAGCAGCTCAGGGTGGTGACAAAGCCATGCAGGTGGCCACCTCCCGAGTAGTGAGGTTGTCCAGTCTTTTGTAAATCTCAGTTGAGTCTCTTAAACTCAAACACAACTTTCATCCTCTGAGAAGGCATCCATACTCCTTTGCCGGGCCACAGGTAAAACTGGCATCCAATTCTTGTTCTGTCGAATAAAATGAGAAGCGAGAATAGCAAAGTGACAGTGATTTGCCCAGCTTTTCAGTGACTCTCTTGCAGGCCTCCAGGATGAGAATTCAGATCTCTTTTCAGTCCATCAGCCCTTTCTTAGCTGGGAATGTGAGGATAAAAAGATGTCGGAGAATTTACACAATTATCTTGAGCACATTCGCTCTAACAGCATGGTAAATGCTTAGCTGAGGGATGTGAGGGACGCCGAATTACTGCACCTTTCGGATTGCTCGCAGACTAGAATGCTTGCTGTTGGTTGCTGTCAGCCTCGGGAGCTTTCCAAAACCAGAGGAAGGACCACATGCTTCACCATTGCCGTTGGATCAGAACCTTTCTGCATTTGTTATTTGCCCTCCTGTCTTCCGACTGCTTCCATTACACCCGCAAGGTGGAGAACGGGACCTGGATGCAAATGGGGTGGCACGGTTACCAGCAGCAGCACCTGGTTATGATTCTGGAAAGCCTGGGCTGAGCTCAGCTGTAAGCATTCCGGGTTAGAATCCTGGCAGGCAAGGATGGAGAAGACATTCCTGTCCCAACCCACGGTGGCATTGTCTTTGCGGCGTCAACTGGAATGACCTCTCTGACTTGACGCAGACGCATTAGCTCCTGTTGCTTGCAGATCCTATGGAGTCTGATTAGATGTTCTAGTAAACAGGATGTTCTCCATCAAATGCACGAACTGGCTGTGGGCACATCGTAAATTCCCGAGTGGCTTGCCAGCTCTGCATTGCAGTCCACACTGTTTGACTCTGGTCACCATCCTCAATAGAACCGGAATCTTGCTTCCTAAAAGATAATCATAAAAGTAAAACCACAGCTTCGGGGAATCAGGTATTCCAGAGAGGCTTGCTAGGTTTTGCAGAATTAAAAAAAACCACAGGGGATCTTGTCCTGTAATCACTTTAGACTCTTAACATGAGTTAAGGAGCAAGCGTTGAGAGTTTTAGTAACATATATTCACTTCCTGCTTACCATGCCCCTAGCATCGCATCCAGCGCCTTGTAAAGATTACTCTTTCTTTGGTTGTGCCAATAGGCCTGTGTCGATATCATCTTTATTTTGTAGGTGAGCAAATACACAAAGGTTAAGTAAATTGTTTTAAAACAAATAACCAGTGGGTAATAGAGTCACAATTACATTTCAGGCAGTCTGACTTCAGAGTTTATTTGCCGAATTATTATGCTGCACTCCAAAAACCGTAACAGCAGTGCTAAGTGATCCACTGGGACAGAAAAGAAGCCAGATAGAGAAATGCAGGCGGATTTCAAAGAAGGATGCGTCCCCAGAGGAACAACGAGTGAGGCGATGTGTACAACGGTTACAGATTTAGGCTTTGGCTACGTGACCTGGGGATATTGCATAATTTAGTCAGTCATTGGTCCCCCCCTCCTGCTCTACAAGTGGGGACAATGGAGGTTTTCCTAAGACAAGATCACAAGGAGTAAGAGAGCTTGATGCGTGTGGATGTTTAGCCTTAGGTCTGGTCTGTAGACGTGCTTGATAAAAGGTAGCAGTCATTGTTATTGAGTTTAAAAGCTGGCGGAAGGTGGGGGCAAACAGTGTGTGAAACTCAAAAAGGAAAAAAAAAAAAAAGAAAGCAGTGGTCAAGAAACTGTATGAGAAGACACCCAGAGGTGGTAAGCTGTTTAACCCACCTTCACTGTTAGTATTTGTGCCATATTTTGTGAAAGAAGTTTGTGAGTAGATGTGTCTGTGTCCAAACGTAGTGGTGATAATGTCGGCTGAGCTAGTTTTGTGTTAGGTCTCTGCAGCTGTGTTTGTCGGGTGTTGTCTAAGCATCTTCCTCAGAGCGCTTGGCTTGCTTGAATTAGGCACAGTGGTGATCTAGAGGGGAGTTCATTCTGAGCAAATGTATCAGTTGCCACTGTGTAAGATTAGTGGTCAGGGGTAAGGGGGAGGGGGCATTCAGGAGCCTACAGCCACCATCCACATGGGTAACAGTCGAGCCGGACAAAAGCTGCATGACCTCTGAGAGTGTTGTCAGTTAGTTGCTGGTGGGACGGCCTTCCCTTCTCCTGTCTCTGCTTCTTGTGTCTGAGAATCATCGAAGGGCTCCGGAGCCCCTGCATATCAAGAGAACGAAACCAGCAGGTAGCAAATCCAGGAAGAGTTGGTTAGGAAAGACGAGCAGTAGGACAGAAGATAGTAGATTCTGTTTTAGATGAACCAAATTTACACCCAGATAGAAATAATACTGCAGGAGTTATATGCCCAGCACTTAACAAATAGCACAGTGTAGACGTAAGGCTTGGAGTGTTCTCACATGAGCCAACCGTTTAGACTGTGGAGCTGGGCATGCTCCCCAGGAGCAAAGGTGTCAAGAAAGAAAAGCCAAAACTGAAGGAGAGGTGTTTGGCAGGACCCGGGCTAAGGTGGCTGTAGTGGATGAGAAAAGGAGCAGAGAGAATAGGGGAAGGAGAAAGGGTGTCACACTGGAGGGGACACAGTGAACAACCAGAGAGAGCATTGGAGACATATTGTCACGTTCTTTCATATAAAGTGCCATTTATAAGAAGTGTGACGGTCACGTGGTCAGAGTTAAGACATCTTGGAGCAGGAAGGCTATCTAAGAATGTTGCATTCAGAGAGAAAAATTAAGTAATTCTTCTTTATCTGTTTCATGCAGCATACTCTTTGTTTGTTAAAATTGAACAATATCCCTAAAGGGACAAATAAAAATGTAAGATACTTAAGTTCATGACCAAGGGTGTCCGCACCAGATGACAGGAAAGTAGTGTGGCCAGGGCTGAAAAGGAGTGACTTCAGAGGGCCCTGAACTGTGTACATGCTGGAGTATTTGTGTGCATATGCGTGTGTGTGTGTGTGTGTGTGTGTGTGTGTGTGTGTAAAACAGAGAAAGGAGATAGATTCAATGAAGCCACAGTGGAAAGAAGATCAGTTAACAGGATCAATTACCCAGAGACCCCCAAATCCATCTTCGGGGTACTACTGGCAGCTTCAAGTTTAAGTAGAGAAAGGGTAAGGGAAGGAAAAAGGTGCGTATCTGCATAGATGCATATTCATGGATGAAAGCACTGTGTTGAGGGTAAATGTCTACTTCTGGGTGTCTCCTTCAGTGACTCTCCACCTTATTTATTTATTTATTTATTTATTTATTTATTTATTTATTTATTTATTTATTTATTTAGAGACAGACTCTCTCACTAAACCTGGACATCACCAGTTTAGCTTGGCCAGCGAGCGAAAGGGATCCCTCTCCTCGTTCCACCGAAGTATGACAGATATTTACTATTGAAACCAACTGTTTTATGTGATGCTCAGGGATTGAACTCAGGTCCTCAGATTTGCACAGCAAGCACTTTCCCAACTAGACCAGCTCCCCAGCCCAACATATTGAAATATTTTAAATCACATGACAAATCGCTACTGCTTTGAGTTTTCCAGGGTCCAGCGATGAAAGAGTTAAGATTTGGCGCAGAAGATGCCTCCCTGATGGGTGGCCACTAATCATTACTGTTATTTACCTACTCAGCTAACGGCAGTAACTCTACAGAGCTCCTTCTTAATCTATCCCTATGGTCAATCACAGGGCTACCCCTGTCTGCAGTTGGAATGTCTGCATGACATTGTTCTGCGTGGTGCAGGGAAACCCCTTTGTGATATGTTGAAGCTATGAGATTGAATAGATAAGTTCCCAGCTAGGAACTTAATTTTTTTTTGTAAGATGATAATCTCTGCTTAAAGGTTAAAGTCTCCCAGTGACTTACAAGGAGGCAAGAAGGCTAACAGGTTATCAAGAATCAACACATGTGTAGTGTGTTTTGGAAAACTCCATCCCATTGAATACAAACAAATGGTCATCTGTAATCAGATAGTCCCGAGCTGCTGGGACACAATGCTGCCACAGAATCTTATTTCAAGGCAAAGGAAAATTAAATAAGGGGGGGGGATCTCTTCAATAGAATCCTGTAATTGGCATTGTGTTTCGTGTTTGTGCTGAATAAATATTTACCCTACAACCCTGCATGTGCCGGGGATGAGTCATTGAATTAAATAAGGTCAACAGAGATAAGTCTTATCAGCCTTGCAGTTGTAAATACGGTCTGTTCGGAGCCTCTCAGAGCTACACTTGAAGATTTTGAATGTGCACTTCTGTAGATCTGAAGGGAGGTTATATGTGGGCAGCATTCCATCCTCTTTGGAGACTCAAGCATCATGCAGATGAACTAAGAGAAGACATCTGTGTGTGTGTGTGTGTGTGTGTGTGTGTGTGTGTGTGTGTGTGCACTTTCTGCACTTTCACACATATGGGAAGATGCACACCCTTTTGTGTACATAGTAGCAAATTGGTCAACATTGTGTGTCTGTTTCTATAGCTCCCTACCTTTCTGATTATTGCTTTGGACTCATTGGACCTAGACCTCTCCAGTTGGCTTGACTGGATAACCACCAGTGAACCCCAGGGAGGTTCGTGTCTCTGTCTCCCTCGAGCTGGGATTATAGGAACATACAGTCATGTTCAATTTTCTTATATGGGTGCTAGGGATTCTAATTCAGCTTCACATATTTGTACAGAAAGCACATTACCCATCCTTCCATCTCCCCAGCCCAAATGCTGTTTTCTCTATGTTTGATTTCTTACACTTCTGAGGATCAAATGCAAATCTTCGTACAGGGTAGGTAATTGCTCTGACATTGAGCCACATCCCCGGAAATGGGAGAAAATAATCTTAGTGTGTAAAGCTGCTCCTGAAATAAGGTACCATCACCCATTGTCCACCATCTAAGAATTCTGTTTTGCATTTCATAAATGGACATACCACTTTAGTCTAAGTCTTAATTTTGGTAAGGGTTTGTTTTCAAAGACATCCAAGCCTGTACCTTAGGGAAAGGAGGTAAGGGATATAAAGAATGAAGAGACAGCTCTCCAGATAGCTGTGGTAATACAGATGGATCTCTGTTGAGGCCAGCCTAGTCTACAGAGTGAGTTCCAGAACAGCCAAGGCTACACAGACAAACCCTGTCTCAAGAGAGCAAGGAGAGGGAGAGAGGGAAGCAGGGAAGGAGAGGAAGGGGGAGGGAAAGAGCAAGGGAGGGAGGGAGGGAAGGAGAGAGAGAGAGAGAGAGAGAGAGAGAGAGAGAGAGAGAGAGATCCTAAAATATTTCCAACACATATAATAGTATATCTAGTTAGTGAGCCCCAGTCCAAGGCCAAGTTGAGTCAGAGACGGGTGTTCCCTTGAAACCGTCTTAGTCTGCAATGTAATTCAATCCATTCATAAAACGAGAACCATGGATACAACGGCACTCAAGTATGTGGTGTAAAATGAAGGACCACGACCCCACCCCCACCCCACCCCCACCACTGTAAGCAAATTCTGGAGTCCCATGCTTGCTTGGCATCTTCAACTGCTTACCTCTTACATACAACAACTCTTCCCAGGATGGTTGCCACCTCATTACCAATGAGATATCCCACCCCAGAGGAGAGAGCATCCTGTCTGAAGGCCCCATGAACATCCCCAGATCCTCTTCCGTGGACTTCAGTGTCACTGGACATTGTTGGCCACATCCTCCTCCCCGATGCCAAACTTTTCCTGGTTCACATCATTCTCTGCTAGCTTTTGCTTGTTGCATTAGTTTTCCACGTTTGTTTTTGGTGACAAGGTCTCACTGTGTAACTCACGCTAGTCTTGAACACAAGATTTCCCCTGCCCCAGCTTCATAAACACTGGGTATAAGTGTGCAGGACCGTGGCTGTCTCCCTTCACCTCCTGACACTTTAACCTGGTTCGTAAACTTCCAGGTGCAATCGTCCCCTTGGCCTGGACTTGACCATTTGGAATTCTGTTGGATTTGGTTCTAGCCTTCTCTCCCACTTGTCTCTCTATTTGATCTTATTAATCCTGTGGTCATCATTATGAGTTCTGCCTACCCTGGCGTTCACCTCACAGAACATCTGTCTTCTGCTCTTTTGATGTCTAGGTACTCTGACCCACTTATAGCTCCTTAAATGGACCATGTTTTTTCCTACCCCAGGGCCATTGCACATGGTATTTTTGACTTCTAATTCACTCAGTCACTCTCTCTTTCTCCCTCCTAAAGATAATTGAAATGTATGCTTCAGGTTTAGCCTGTTTAAACACTATGCCTGAGACACCTTCCATAGGCTCAAGACTGGGTCAAGTCTTAGTTAGTTAGTTAGTTAGTTAGTTAGTTAGTTAGTTAGTTAGTTTGCTTGCTTCTTGCTTGCTTGTTTTGCTTTCCAGAAAGTTAAGCACACTACTAAAATGATCCACGCTGGATATATGCTTCCTTCATTTAAATTCTTGCTCAAAGTTGTTTAAGCATCCACTGTGTGGCTCAGTTAATTTTCGATCATACTGTTAATTAGAAAGCATGTCTGAAACACTTCAGTGTTTCAAAGATGAAGTGATTAAATATCGTCGGTTCTCAGCATTGAGTACATAACAACTGCTCAAGAACTGTTATTACTACAGCGACTCGAGTAACTGATTCTTTAATGATGTCTGTCTGCTCCATTAGACTCCCAGCTCTATGGAAACAGGACTCACTGTCTTGGTGACTGCCTCTTCCTTGAGCCCAGCGGAACACCTGGCACTTGTCAGGACCTAATAAATGGATGCATAAATAGATGGGTGAGGGATTCATGACTTCATGGAACAATACATGTCATGCATGCAGGAAGGTCCGGGGCCTGCATTAGTGTGTGTAGGTGTTCAAGGAATGAGACTATTTATAGCTCCATGTATCAAGGGACTTGCATTAGGAGGCAGCCTTTTCCCGGACACAGTGGGTGGGTAAACTTTGAATGTACAGTGACTACTGGGCCGATGAGAGATGAAGATTAATGAGCCAAGTAAATGGCAGGAGGATTATCTTAGTTTGCCAACCTCTTAAAAATAGTTTGCTGATAATTGTTCCCGTCCACCCTCAAGAATGGCTTTGGTTTGACTTTTTGCTTTTGTATGAACCCTGGAAAAACTTCTTGCACTGTTTTAGATGTCAGCCAACATCAGTAGTGGGAAAACGGGGAATGCTTATTAAGCATTTATTAAAAAAAAATAAAAGTCAGGTTGTTGGGGGCTTTGGGTACTGGTGAGAGTACTTTTATTTTGAAAAGCATTAGGAGCTGAACAGGAAAGTCTAGAGACTAAGGTGTGACCGAAAGATCCATCCTGTATCTAAGTAGAGGGTGGGACAAAGAAAAAGGGTGGTGGCTATTGTTGCCATAGTAACATAGGTCAGGCAGGGAGGCCTGTGCCTATTCACACATCAGAAGCATATGGCTTCAGTCAGATTTAGAAGTTAAACTGGTCAAGATTGCATCTGAGTTGCAAAACGTGTACGGATTTATATGTGTTTAGAAGAGTCACAAGATTTTCCAAGGTCAACTGCTGTAACTCAATTCTCTGTCAAATTCTTGTCTGTGCTCATTAGAAAACTCCAGTTCAGTAGATAACGTGGTTTGTCCTGTGTCACACTAATAACTGGCGGCCATGTGAATGTATGTTTTGGCTACCCATTCCATTTCGAGAAAAATTTCCACGTATTATTGTTGTTATTTCATCAAGAAATTCTCTTGGCTCGAATGCCCCTCCCCTGGTACAATAGGTCATTGGTAATCAGTTTCACCACTCTCCTGAACCAGCAATGTGGCTCTGAGCCCTGAAGAAAGTTTCCATTTCTGTATGGGGGAAGTTAGGTAGGAATGATTTAGTAGTCTCACTGAGTTGTGGGTCGCCTAGAGGGTTAAGTGATGCAATCATTTATTTAGAGATGATATCTCACTGTGCAGCCAAGATGACCTTGAAACTCCTAATCTCCATGACTTTATTTCCTGAACACTGGAATTACAGGCTTGAACTCTGACACTACAGTGTCTAGAGGGCATCACCCTCATAGAGCGTAGCACCACCGAGGGTATGCTCCCCCAACCCTCCCACCCCCCGCCTTGTGCCTAGGGACTGTGATCCCCATCCGCAATTATCCAATGTCCTATCCTCAGACTGTAGGAAACTCTGATTAAATTTAAAGAATCACTGCTTTGGTTCCAACCATCTCCACCCCAGCTGGCTCTGAGACAGTCCTAAGCTTTAGAGTCTTCATCTGAAAATCCAAGATGGCTGCATGACCTCCATGAGGGCTAGATGAGAGAAAATGGCAAGGCAGAGCTGAATAAAGTTTACCAAGGCCAACCATTTCCAAAGATAATCCCACAATGACACTATTAGAAGTGCCTTGTCATCCTCGCGGTAGTCTACTGAATCGTCAGACAACCTAGAGGTGACCATTATGTGGACAGGGGTTGAACTCTACAAAGGGTCTATTTCCTCACCCCTAATCAAACAGGGTCATTCAAGATTCTAGTAGGACTCTAGGAGAAGAGTCAGTCTTCAGGTGCAGGCTGTCTCCCAGATTCGAGAGAAAAGGCTGGGTCTTCACTGTGCCTTTCATGGTGCACAGTCACTTGGCAAGACACCAACACTACTGGCAGCTGAGGAGCCAGACACGGCATGGTCCATGTGTTGCTGAGAATTGCTATGACTTATTCCCAGGAAGTGACATCAGCCTGGGCTTTCTTTCTTCTGCCTCTTGTACCTTCATAGACTGGAAGACAGAGTCTGGGTTGACGAGGAGGAAGTTGATCAGTATGACCGGGGCAATCCTGGGAATTAGGCCACATTTCCCAGCTGTCGGTCTCGTGATAGGCCAGCTCATACAAGTAGGTGACTTAAAGTAGAGTGTCCAATACTTTTATTCATGAAGAATTAATTAGGATGGACAGCAGATAATGTTCTTCCCCTCTCTGCGCCTTTGACCTTTACGTCAGGGATGTTAGAAGCATTATGTGCATGTTTAGGGCCATTACAACTAAGGGCGCTTGTGACCACACATGGCCTTGTTTGTGGGAGGTAGCTTCCCGTCTCAACTCTATCAATGTGGATATTTTTCCCATTAGCAACATTACGACGCACTGCTGATTGCCTCATAGGTGAGAACTCCTGTGAGCTAGGGGGCAGCCATGTTAATTAGACCAGTGGCAAAGCTAAAAGAAGTTACAACTTCAAGCTTCTTCCCTGATGGAGCAGGAGCCTGAACAGTTGAAGTGGCCTCCAGCTGGTGCCAGACTCCCTTTGACCAAGTTGTTCATACTACTAGTTGTCAATTCTTTAGAATACCATTCCCTTCCAGAGTGTGACTTTCCTATCTTCCACACAGTGCCTCATCTTTGCAGTACAGCTGACAATTATCCCTCGTTCCAGAGGATATTTGTGAATTGGGGCTCCTATCTGTGTGTCTTGGGACACACACACACACACACACACACACACACACACACACACACACCCTAAATGAGTCAAACAATGTGTTGTTGTTTTTCTCCAAATGTCTCAACAGAATGAAGAATGAAGACTTTATAGAAGAACGGTCTCCAAGGAGGCTGGAAGTAGAAAGAGATGGAACTGTGTTGGCCACAGCCTATACTGGTGCATCAGATGTGACCATTTAGGGACTTTATCTCCAAAGGATACTCCCTCAGGAGGCTCATTAATCTTCTCGGGTCCCAGCACAGAACATTATATACTGGTTGACACAATTGAGCCTACCCCTCAAACACAAAAGTCAAACACAAATGAACAAAACCTATTTAGTGAAGCATTTGGGAAGTAACGATCAGGAGTTTCCTGTGGTCTCCCCTGTGCCTGAGTCCCTCCCTAGGTGTCAGGGGCTAAGGAAGTCTAACTATTCTCTAACACGTGATTAATTGCCTCATTGTGGGGCCAACCAATATATAATTCCTTGTGTTGGGGCCTGAGATTAATTTGCCTCCTGTGGGAGTATCCTTTGGAGATATAGGATGAGCTGATTCGTCTTAGAGAGAGTTGCTATCCACAGACTTCGTCAGCCTACCTACCCCTATATCGAAAATGTACCTAAAGGCTACCGGCTATGTCACTGCAGTTTCCCTGCAGCAGATACATCTGGCCTGAGGCATCTGTCCACAGAACTGAAATGGCAAAGCATCGCCCTAAAATAACTGAGGTGAAGAATTTAAAAAATGCGCCAATTGCCACATGTGCGAGCCGAAATGTTTCCCAAGGCCTTGAGTTTCCCTCAATTCACCGGGGAAGGGGATGCCATTTGGCTCCTGGTGATGGACACACAGTGCTTCCTGACGTGTGCATCTCCGCCTTCATCAGGTGGCATCCCGACCCCGATTCTCTGGTGCTGTCCGCAGCTCTGTCATGGCTGCCCTCTGCCCTTCATGAACCATTGGGGTGATAACCATTGCCGTCACGACCATTGTCCCTTCATTCTTTCAATTCTTTCCCATCCTCCTTTGCCCTATTATTTTTGCAGAGTCGGAATCTCAGGAGCCTCTTCCTGGCTTTTAATCTCATTTGCGTCTCAGGAAATTCTGAAATCGGTAAGGGAGAAAAATACAATGATCTGCACTCCGTAGAGGAAACACGGAGATTTAGTGGAGGACCTGGGTCACAATAATGCTCTTAGACCATCATCCAAATCTCCCATCTCAACCTGTGGCTCTTTTCACAGGTACACATGGGCATAGACTACCACAGGGAGAGGGCCGGGGAGATGGCTCAGTGGGGATAGAGCCTGCTGCCTTACCATGTTGTTCCGCCCCCTCTAGCACCCACGTTAAAGCCATTCTGTAATCTCAATCTTGGAGACAGGCAGGTTCTGTGGCTTGATGACCAGCCAGCTGAGTCAGTGGACAAGCTCCAGGTTCACTGAGAGACCTGCCTCATAAAATGAGGTGGAGAGCATGCACACACGCACACAAAGTCAGAAAGAAAGGATTTATACCAAGCCCTTTTTGTTTAGGTTTGTTACGAGATTTACTTGGTTTGGGATTATTGCTCTGAATTTCAAATAAACCAATGATTAATTGGTTATAAGAAAGCCTCCTTTTGCATCTCCAGCTTTATATAGAGACTTAAAAAACAATGTCTAATGGGATACTTCACGCCGCTAATATCATATATGTTTACACCATAATACGGTTTTATAAAATAAAACTGATATTTTTATAATACTTACAAGTCCTAGCCTATTAATACAGCCAAAGGATCAATTGAATGGTTTTATTTTAATAGAATTAACATAAAAAATAGGTGAGGAGAGAATGGGGTAGACTTGAAAATACCAAAAAGTGCATTGAATGTAGCAAAAGCGAGGTGAATTCTCTGAACGCTTTTATGGTACAGTCCGTGTAGTGGATCATATTGAAGGGATCCCTCTGTGCATATGTATTTGTGTGGGGTGTGGATATGCCATGCTGCATGCATGGAAGCTAGAGAACCACCTCAAGTGTCCAGCCTTAACCTGTTTGAGTCAGGGTCTCTTCAATGTTCACTGCTCTGTGCGCCAGGCTGGCTGGCCAGGAGCTTTCGGAGGTTCTGTGCATTTCCTTCCAGATCTGTCCGTAGCAGCACTGAATTTATAGATGGTGCTGTCTTGCCTGGCTTTACGTGGATGCTAGGTTTGCAAAATCCCTGCTCACCTGTTTGTGTAGCAAGCATTTTTCACACTAGGTTTTCTCTCCGGCCTAATAGCATCTCTTACTAAACTGTCTGTCTCTTTTTCTTGCTTTCTTTCTTTAGCCTCATTTTCTCCCCTTTTTCCTTCACCCCACTCTTTATCATGTCTACAGGAGCTCTACCCCCAAACCTTTGTATTACTCACATTAACATCTCAAAACACTACCTCCCCTCATCCTCCTAGACATGTTTGTCTCCCCAGGATAGGCAATGCTTCTTCCTCAGTTTGTCCCCTCCGTGCCCTCCCCTTCCCCGTCCCCTCCTGTCCCCTCTATTGCAAATGTCATTGAGTGATGGAACTTTCATGACAGGGGTTGGCAGTTCTTTCCGCCTTTCCTGAATCAATCGCTGGGTCTCTGAAGCATCATCTTTCCTTTCAGGCAAAGCCACTCAAACCTGAAGAAATGAAATCGTCAAGGACAGTCACGCTCTACTTCGTGCTTATTGTGATTTGTTCCTCAGAAGCTACATGGAGCAGGCCGGCAGAGCCCATTGTCCATCCTTTGGTGAGTAAAGCCAAGTCTGCAGTCAGTCATTTCCTTGTCTCAGCTCTTTGATTTCCTGGTAAGGTCCATACCAGAAAACAGTTCTAAGCTGTGGGGTAGGAGGGGATTTCAAGACAGTGCTGCAAATGTAACTATATTACAGGATTTTCACTAGTCGAGCGGTATTAACTGGGCTATGACTTTTTTTTTTTTTTTTTTTTTTTTTTTTTTAACTTTAGTATTTTTTATTTACATTTCGAATGTTTTTCCCTTTCCCGGTTTCTGGGCCAACATCCCCCTCCCCCTCCCCTTCCTTATGGGTGTTCCCCTCCCCATCCTCCCTCCATTACCGCCCTCCTCCCAACAATCACGTTCACTGGGGGTTCAGTCTTAGCAGGACCCAGGGCTTCCCCTTCCACTGGTGCTCTTACTAGGATATTCAATGCTACCTATGAGGTCAGAGTCCAGGGTCAGTCCATGTATAGTCTTTAGGTAGTGGCTTAGTCCCTGGAAGCTCTGGTTGGTTGGCATTGTTGTTCATATGGGGTCTCAAGCCCTTCAAGCTCTTCCAGTCCTTTTCTCTGATTCCTTCAACGGGGTCCTGTTCTCAGTTCAGTGGTTTGCTGCTGGCATTACGCCTCTGTGTTTGCTGTATTCTGGCTGACTTTTTGCAATCTGAAACCATCAGTATCCAGAGAGATCACCCAAGCCAACTTCCTTCACTAGAGGACCATCTCCACGTCCAGGGAGGCTGTATGTAGCCAAGAAAAGTTCTAACTGCAAATCAACCCAAAATTGTAAATTAGCTTAAACCCATCAGATTTAGAAATGATGTAAGTTGATTGCAAGTTTCTTCACGGTAAACGTTGTAGGTGACAACATCGTGTTGGCGTCTCTGAGAGGCTGGAGACACCTGATTGGCTGAGGCTTCACACTGAAGCTGGCCATGATGAAGTAACACTCCTCAAAAGCCATTTGTCTTTGTGTGCGTATCACAGTCAAAGGTTAACAAGCCCTGAGGACCTTAGGTAGTGTCTAAGACTCTCCCTCGGGAATAATGAAAGTCCTTTGTCTTGAGAAGTCGGGAGGCATTCGGCTAAGTAGGGAAGGTGATGGTATATTGCTTCATGTGGGATTCTTTACCATGCTTCTTTGTACTCTAGAGGCAAGGCCCACTGCAAGCTGGGAGATCAGACATATAGTTTTGTATCTTAGTCTCTTCACCTATAGAATCATGCTAATAGTACCAATTTCCTATGATTCTTATGAGAATTAAGTTGGTTTATATTTATAACAGGCATCAGGGGGGAAAAAGCATGTTTCAGAATTTTTTCCCTTGTATTGAACCTAACCTGAGACGACTGGACTGTGATTCAGGGAGTATAATATATTCACATTTAGTAGGTTCGAAGTACTTGGTCTTATTATCAGGGCTCTACTTTATCACTGTGTTTATCGGCTTTCTCAATGGTGTAACCTAAGTCCGATGTGAACAACTCGGAGACAAAAGCTTTGATTTCGACTCATGGTTTTAGAGACCTCAGTCCGTGGAGGGATCACATGACGCAAAGCTTGCATTCACAGTAGCTGTGGCACAGAGTGATGGAGATGCTGGTGTCTGGCTGCTTCTCTTCCCTCCCTTTACCCTTTATTTGTTTTTGTTCCATCCCCTTGGATGCCCTAGCATAAAGGTGAGGCCAAGCACACCAGGGTGAGTCTGCTCTCAGGCAGTCCTCTCTAGAAATGCCTCTACAGACATGCCCAGAGCTGTGCTTCAACCTCCCAGGCAACCCTTGACGTGGTCAAGTTGACAGTGAAGACTCACCATCTCCAGGATTGTATGTGCCTTCTTCCTTTTCCCATTTTAGGGTCTAGGTTTTCCTTGTCCACTCTCACGATCTGAAGAATGTGCACAATATGTCTCTTCTTGTCAGCCCTGGCTTATGGGGTACAACCTAGACAGGAGAATGAACCAGCCTGCTCATTCTATCAAAGAGGAAACATTTGCACCTGTCCCGTAGGGGTTATTCAGAAGACGTGGTGTGATTTCCACGTTGAGGTTAATCTATCCTCTCTTTCAGAAGTGACCCCAGTGATCACACGTGTCTAACCTTGGCATCACACCTTGATTGGTGTCTGGCCTGACCCACACAAGCTTCAGAGTCTTCATTAGTTTTTCCTCTATCTCTGAACCTATGCCCTCTCACATCCCTTCTCTGGCTTGTTGTAAGGATCACACACATGTGCTTTCCCCAAGGGCCTCTGACTCGGTCCTTAGAGTGGATGTATGCTGCTAGCCATCTGTGAGGAATCTTGGTAAGATAATTATCCAACCTGGAAGCAGAAGGTTAGCTTAGCATTCTAGGCTACAAAAGGAGGAGTGAGTGGAAGGCTCTGGTGATGGGACTGAGAGGTGGGACAGCTGGCGTCCCTGGTGAGCATCTTGTTTGCCGTGTGTCCCCTTAGCCTTTCGAGTGTACCTTTCAAGCTGGGGAGATGACTCAGTTGCTGGACCATTCTTGCTGTGCAAGAGGGAGGACTCAAGTCTGTTCTTCAGCATCCCTGTAAAAGAGTCAGAGGTACGAGTATTTATTTCATCCCACGCAAGGGACGATGAAGACAGCAGGATCCCTGGTGCTCAAGTCCAGCTGGCCTAGCCAAATTGGTGAGCTCTAGGTTAAAAAGAGAGACCCTCTTTCAAAACCAAGGCAGAAAAAAAACTGAAGAAGGCATCTAAAGTTAACCTCTGGCTGCCACACATGCACATGTACGAGCATACACACACACACACACACACACACACACACACACACACACACCTCTTATTTCTAATTGATTACCCTCCCCAACTCCAGACCACTAAAATTATTTAGAAAGCCATCTTTTGTGAAGGGTGGGACTCTTCCTGGAATTGGTGACCTTGTCTCTTCCGACTGCCATCAGGAAATCCCCAACTAGAGGGAGCTGTGGCTCGGAGCCTCATCTGGAGAACTTTGTCTGAAGGGTGTAGACTGACTCAAGTGAGCTGTTTAGTCTAATCTGAAAACACCTCGAAGCTTTGTGATCCGAGTCCATTTCCCCTTCTTAGCTATTGTAGCCAGAGAGCAAAATGTAGTAGGAAAAGCGAGTGCCAGAGTCTCAGAGTTACCCAAGCTAGAACTTTCCGAGGACTCAGGATGGCAAGGCTGGTCCGTGGGAAGCCAGAGCAGTGGGACACAAGAGCACACACCATCGCTGTGGACCATGTTAGGCACGTTGTACACCTCTCTGCACAGGTGATTGTTTAGAATGTAGAAATCAGAGCTTAGGAGATGTGGATAGCTCTTCCAGCTAATAGTAGGAGGGGGCGGTGCGAGTCAGCTCATGCTGTGACTCTAGCCTCTGCCTGTTCAAATCAAGGTCCTAAGACCTGACAGCCCAGTTTTGTATAGTACCGTACAGCAGAGAGGGGGAGGGAGAGAACAGGATGTGAGAGGTGTACTTTACAAAGATGAGTCTAGAAAGTGCCAGATGTTACTTTAAAGCATCAATTCTCAACCTGGAGCTTGAGACACATTTAAAGGCCCGAGCTGCTCTTTCACAGGGGTTCGCTAAAACCATTGGAAAACACAGATATTTACATTATGATTCATAACAATAGCAAAATTACAGTTATGAAGTGGCAAGGAAATAATTTTATGGTTGGTGGGTCACCACAACATGAGGAACTGTACTAAAGGGTCATAGCATTAGGAAGGTTGTGCTAGTGCTATAAACATTTGAGAAGGTTGTGACTCCCATAAGGCACCTTTACACATGGGAGGCACTGGTCATCAAGGCTCCCAAGCTGTAGTTGAGCTTAGTCAAACTGTGGGAAAGAAAGGAAAAATTCTGTCCTCGCAAAGCCTTAAGATACTCTGCATTAGATGTGAAATGTACTTGGATTTTTAACACATCATAGCTAACTATGTTTGTCTGTGTTCCTCAAACACACCACAGAACTTACATAGGTGGCTAGCCTCTCCTCAGCCACCAGGGAGCCAGGGAGGATAGAGACAGGACTGCAGGGCCAGAACCTTCCTTCTACCTGGGCACAGGGCCAAGCCGTAGGCAGGGGAAACTGAGAGGAACCACCCTATACATCAACTATGTGACTTCAGTTCCTGTATCCTTACATTCCCCTGGGACAACTCACAGCAGCGGAAGCAGCAATTGGGCTTTTGAAATTCCAGTCACTATCCATCATGTCTCTAGTTCTTCAAGAGCATTTGTGAACTCTCAAGCACACAGAACGCTCCCTGCCCTTCCTCACTCCTTACACATTTTAATGTTCTCCTCAGCCAGTGTCTCTTAAGGACTTCAAGGAGAGGAACACAAAAAGCAGCTGGTAATTTCCTAAAATTATAGCTTAGAGTGGAGAGAGAGACCAGCCAGGGAAACTGTTAGTTGAAAAAGGAGTAAGGGAGTTGGGTATGGTGGCGCATGCCTTTAATCCCAGTACTCGGGAGGCAAAGCAGGTAGATCTCTGGGTGGGAGGCTAGCCAAGGCTACACAGAGAAATCTTGTCTCTATAACGGCCTAATAATTAAAAACTTAAAAGAGAAAAAAAGAAAGAAAGGGGAGAGGAGGAGGAGGCAGATGCAGGAGAGTATGGAGGGATGCATCAGGCAAGGGAAGACTGGCTCCCTGGGAGGAGCACTGTGTCCCAGAATGTCACCTAAGCCATCATAGGCAAGGGCAGACTTTGGAATCAGGTTTGCCAAGTTCAAATTCCAAGTTCCAAAACACAGTGACCTTAGGCAAACTATTTGACTTCCTCTACCTGTGTTTTTGTTTTTGTTCGATTTTTGTTTTTTTGTTCTTGTTATTTTAATCAGTGAAATGTGAATGGTCACAGCACCTTTGATTGTCCTGTTGGAGAGTGTGTAATGTATCTTAGGAATGTTGCTATAGCTGAGCGAGTGTGAGAGTGAACGAACCAGGAAACCACAGTGGACCTGGCTGATGAGGGTAGGCTTAGAGTTGTGTGGCATTCAGAGATGTGCGCAGTTCATAGGAACTTGAATGTGAGTATGGGGGCAGGGAGGGGAGTTTGCTCTGTGTGGGTATCCCAGGAGTCTCCCTTCAGGCAGGAGGCAACAAGAAAGGCCATGACAGTAAGGGGGAAGGCTTGTTACCAGCTATTGGGTGGGGACCAATCCCATTAGCAAAGTGGACTACTCATTACAGATTGATGTTGGAGAGGACAGACTTGAGAAGAACCAGGTGGCACTGTAGAGACTGAAAAGTCTACGAAGGAGTGTGGCCTCTGACTCTAAATAGTGCTTACCGTGGCACAGAAGCTTTCCATTTTCTGCCCACAGTAACCACAGTAAATAATTTGACCTTTGCAGTGACCTGGTAGAGCAGGCTGTACCTATCCCCTGCTACAGAATAGGGGAGAAGGACGCTGGTTGATTAACTTATTTGAGGTCCCACTACTATTGATGGTGGAACTAAGGTTGCAGCTTAGTATCAATAGAGTCTCTCTCTCTCTCTCTCTCTCTCTCTCTCTCTCCTCTCCTCTCTCCTCTCCCTCTCCCCTCCCTCTCTCCGTCTCCGTCTCCCTTTCCCTCTCTCTCTTTCGTGTGTGTGTGTGTGTGTGTGTGTGTGTGTGTGTGTCTGTGTGTCTGTGTGTGTCTGTGAGTATGTCTGTGTGTCTGTGTGTGTGTTCAGATGCACGGACCTGCATGTATGGGAGACAGAGGAAGATGTTTGGTATCCTGCTCAGCCACTCCCTGTTTTGCTTTCTTGATTCAGAAGCCTTAGCTAAACTTAAAGCTAGACTGGGAGCCAGCAAACCCCAGCCATCCTTCTCTCTCTGCTCCCCGCAGTGCTGGGATTATATGTCTGGGAGGTCATGCCCAACTTTTTTTGAACTCAGGTACTCATGCTTGCTTTTTATCCACTGTTCTAGTTTGTTTCCCAAAGCCACTTGTGGAGGGAAGGATTTACTTCATCTTACGGTTTATGGTCCACTGTGGGAAGCCAAGGCAGGGATTTAAAGTAGAGACTGAAGCACTGCTTTCTAGTGCGCTCCCTTTGACATGGCCACTCAGCTACCTTTCTTATGTAGCACAGGCTGACTGCCTGCGGTGGTCCTGCCCACAGTGGACTTGACCCTCCTACATCAATCAGCCATTGAGACAGGACCACAGGCCAATCTGAACTGAGATTCCTTCTTCCCAAGTCTGTCAAGTTGATAACCAAGAGTAGCCATCAAACCTGTGTCCAAGCCTTTGTTTTTAATCACTGTAAATTATATTAAAATTTACTTAGAGCTTACCATATGCCATTTTGTAGTCTACACAAGTCTTGTAATAATCCTATGATGTCGACATTGCCCTTATTCCCACTTTTCAGAAAAGGAAGTAAGGCTTAACAAATATCAGTAACTTCTGTACAGTCGCAGAGCTAGGAAAGGCCCAGGTATACATGTAGATGGTCTGACTGCAGGAGTCTTCTAGAATCTAGAGGAAAAGACCCCGAGGAACAAACTATTATGTCTAAGTAGATAATGGCTAAGCAGTCTGAACCACAGTATAAAAAACTCCTGAGGCTGTCCAAGCTGCATGCTGGGAAAAGGTAGGGAGATTGATTCATGTTACAGACCACTGGCCCCATTTAGGGTTCAAGTCTCAAGTAGAGAGCATAGGAGATTGGTGTCTGTTTCTAGACAGTGCTCACAGACCAGGGATGTCAAGGGACCCAGAAGCAGTGACTTCTTCCACTGCTGGATCTAGAGGCTGGTTCATACGAGCACATTCCTGTGGTGTTTTCCTCAGATCTGTATCTGTGTTCTGGTGTGATGCTGACCTTCCCATGAGTAGAAAGCCAAGAAAGAAGGGTTCCCCGGTATCCACTGACACACTTCTAATTGTTCTTTCAGATTCTCCGAGAACATGAACTAGCAGGGGAAGAGCTACTGAGGCCAAAAAGAGCAGGTATGCAAACTTTCACTAAAACTCACGATCATAAATCCACTTTATAAATGGTGTGTGTTATAACTAGAATTGATCCTCCCCCTATCTTTCATGGAGGATATTAAACTTGAGCCTTACATATGTTGCAGGAAAATACTCTTTTCCTTTTGTAATTTATCTATCTATCAGTCTATCTATCTATCTATCTATCTATCTATCTATCTATCTATCTATCTATCTATGTATCTATCTATATCTATTTGTTTATGTATCTATCCATTAATCTATCTATCTATCTATCTATCATCTATCTATCTATCTATGTATCTATATCTATTTGTTTATGTATCTATCCATTAATCTATCTATCTATCTATCTATCTATCTATCTATCTATCTATCTGTTTATGTATCTATCTATCTATCTATCTATCTATCATCTATCTATCTAGTGCATGTGTGCATGTGCTTGTGCATGCATGTATATGTGTAAGTTAGAGGTGACATTCAGCAGAAGCTGTCTACTTTGATTGATCAGATAAGGTTTCTTAATGGCTCTCACCCACCCCCAAGCAGCCTAGACTGGCTGTCTAGCAAGAGATTCCTAGAGATCTACCTGTTTTCTACTCCTCAACACTTAGATTCCTAGTGTGTGATACTACCACATCCAGGTTTGAATATGTGTGTTTTGGGCATTGAATTTGGTTCACTAATACTTACACTAAAGCAGATACTTTGCCAACTGAGTAGTTCCTCTGTCTTTGTCAAAGTTCTGTTGCTGTGAAGAAATACTATGACCACAGCAACTCTTATAAAAGAAAGCACTTAATTGGGGCTGACTTATAGTTCAGAAGTTTAGCCCACAGTCAGCACAGTGGGAAGCATTGTGGCACTCAGGTGGACACGGTTCTGGAGAATAGCTACAAGCTCTAGATCCAGATCTATAGGCAGCAGGCAGCAGGCAGAGAGTGAGATTGGGCCTGGCTTACGCTTCTGAAACCTTAAAGCCCACCCCCTAGTAACACACTTCCTCCAACAAAGCCACACCTACTTCAACAAGGCCACACCCCCTAATAGATTCACTCCCTACAAGCTTATGGGAGCCATTTTCATGGCCAAACAACTATACCAACATTCATTGATTGATTGATTGATTGATTGATTGGGTCTTGCTAAGTTGACCATGTTGTGCTTGAGTTTGGGATCTGCCTGCTTCAGCCTTCCAAGTGGCTAGGATTACAGGCCTCCAAACCAGGCTCTGATCCTGTTTTGTTTTACAATTTATCAATTGATCGATCGATCGATTGATTGATTTGAGCACACTATAGCTTTCTTCAGACACACCAGAAGAGGGCGTCAGATCCCATTACAGATGATTGTGAGCCACTATCACCACGGTTGCTGGGAATTGAACTCAGGGCCCTGAAAGAACAGTCAGTGCTCTTAATCGCTGAGCCATCTCTCCTGCCTCCATGGGGCAACTTTTTAAAATGCTTTATTCTCCACGATTCCATCTCCCAGTAACCCAGGGAAAACAGTGCCATTTGTTTGCTAAAAGTAGTATAGGGAAGCCCATTTTCAATGTTATGAAATGATGCTAAATGACCCAAGCAACACCTTGCAATCTCAGCCACCATTGTTGCTTTGCTCGTGCCAGTAATCTCCTGCCGCTCTCCTCAGATGCCCTCTCTTATCACCAAAACACTTCCCAAGCCAGCATCGTTTCCTTCCCTCCTTCCCTTTCCTCCCCGTGCCTGTCTCTTCTTTCTTGCTATCTTCTCTCTTGTTCTCCTCCACTTTTTCCTCCACCTTGTTGTGCCAATGGACTCCAATGTCCCTTCTCACTCTTTCCCTGAAGCCGGCCTGTAGCTTCTGTGCTCAAAAACAAGTGTGATGCTTCCCTCATCCCATCAACCCTGTGAACTCTCCTTTACCCCGTGACAGGTCCTGACCCAGAATCCTGTCTGTTGGACTGTGGGAGGTTTTCATGGTTCAAAACGGAGCCATGCATGGATGAGTCCCAGCTCTGGGTTTCCACCAGATTCTTCTAGGGCTCAAGTCACCCGAGTCCTAGGCAGCAGCTGGTTGTCCATGCAGCTACAAAACCATGTCTCTTGCTCTTCTGAACCTCATTGTTTATCACTCCCCTTGGTAGCACAAGGGGTAGTTCTGGGGCAGGAAATAGCCACACATCTAAGGATTTGAACATTCCAAAATTTTTCCAAGCATGCTTTCACTAAAAACAACCGTGACAACAATAAATCTCCACGAAGACATGTTTTCCATGTATTATATGTGCTGCCCTGTGCTCTCAAGGGCCCTAGAGTCAATGGGAAGTGTTAAAGAATCTGCCTGTCCTCCACAGATGATGGATTTGCCTTGGTACTTTTACAAAAGCACCAAAGGACAAAATAGCCACAGAGTTCCAGCGCTGGGCCCTGGGCAGCAGGATTGTAAATTGCAATATGACCGTGAGTCTCTCGAAGGAAGCCAGATATGGAAATTTGCTAGCAGCTGTACCCCAAAGAGACCCGAGTTTGGCCTGGCGTATTCATTGGGTGAGGAGTTCAGATGGTTGCCAGAGCTTTAGAATAACACACCTTTTCTCATATATGCCTGTCTCCCTTTCTGAGGCCATGATAGTAGGAGGCATGAGTGTTCTAGACGAAATATTCTTTGAGAATTTTGTCTACCTATAGATAGATGATATAGATATAGATGACATCTATGCCTCACTTAATCCATCTGTTAATGGGAAAATCAATGTTTATGTTTATTCTCAGGACATATGTGACAAGTCAGATGTCCAGACTATCTTCCTGAGACATGTATGTGTGTATGTGTACATACACATACATATCTCACACATGCATCAATTATATACTTTATACATATATTACCGTTATTGTATTTCAGGGGCTTTAAGATGGTTGAAGAACTTTATAGCCTGGAGCTAATGAGATAGCTCAGTTGGAAAAGTGTTTCCGAGAAGGCATGTGATCCTGAGTTTGACCCCTAGCATCCTTACAGACAACCAGGCAGGGTGGGGCCCACTTGTAAGCCCAGCACTGGGGAGGCAGAGACAGGAGAATCCATGAGGTTCGCTGGGCTGCCAGCCTAGCTTAATCAGACAAATTCCAAGTTCAGTGGGAGAGAATGTCTCAAAACACAAAGTAGACAGAATCCTGAAGAACACTACCCAAGCTTGACCTATAGCCTCCACATGTACACATGAGCACACACACATGAACACACACACACACACACACACACACACACACACACACACACACACACACACACACACGGATCATCCATTTAAAGGAACCTGATGAATCCTTGGCACAGAAGGGGCCATCATACCAGTCCCAGATCATGGCATGAAGACAAGAGGAATACACCATGACACACTAGCTGGCATTTTAATAAAACTCTTGGCTGGCTGGAGAGCTGGCTCAGTGCTTAAGAGCACTGACGGCTCTTCCAGAGGTCCTGAGTTCAATTCCCAGCAACCACATGGTGGCTCACAACCATCTGTGATGAGATCTGGTGCCCTCTTTGGTGTGTCTGAAGTCAGCTACAGTGTACTTATATATAATATATTAATCTTTAAAAAAAGAAAACTCTTTACATGCAGTTGGGGAGGGGCCTGCATAGAACTCAAGACCAGAATCAAGGAAATATGTGGAGCTTCTTGACAGAGCAAAGTGTGGATGTGGGAGAGCAAGAGTAGCTAGGACGGGGTGAAAACAAATCCAGGATTGTGTCACTATTACATCAGGAAGTTGGGTACCAAGAAGTGACAGATGCAAACTGTCGTAAGCGACAATGATCCACTTGGATCTTGCTAAATTAATTAGATAAGGAAACCAGCAGGCTGGGAAACCAGCTAGGAGCCTGAGCAGTCCCCACATGGACCCTGGACATGAGTAAGACAGGGACAAAACTTGGGTACGCTTGCCCAAGGTCATTTGAGAAACAGAAGGAAAGAGATCCAGGTACTCATGCAACTTGGAGAAGTGTGCAACAGACAGAAGATAGACCTGTGAGGCTGTTCAGAAAGCTGTAGAGAGAGACAGTGTTCAAAGGGGATTTTAGAGATATGCAGATAATCCCCAAATATGGTCTTTTCCGGGTCCCACATCCAAATACCCGATAAAGGCAGGTTAAGAAAGAAAGGAACAAGACCTATGCAAGAGCAAGTCAACATCAGTCAGCGTTCTAGCAAGCAGCACTAACTGTACTAGGTAGCTTTCAGATAGAGAGAGGTAGAAAGAGAGAGAGAGATGGAGCGGCATGGAGAATGTATTGAAAGTTCTCTGGGAAGAGGAGGAGGGGAGGGGAAGGTGGAGACAAATATGATCAAGATATATTGTATACATGTATGAAACTATGAAAAAATAAATAAAAGATATCTTTAGGAAGAGAAAGGGAGGTTCTTGGTTTGTAGTTCTAGGTACCATCACGGTGGGCAAGGAATGGAGGCAAAACTGAAGCAGCTGCTCGCCCCGCCTCAGATCTTGTCTTTAGCCAGGAAGCAGAGAGCGATGGATGTCGGCGCTCAGCTTGCTTTGTCATCTGTTCACCGCGGAGCCCCGCTAACACTGCTGTGTGTGCCTCATACTTACAGTGGGTCTCCCCCTTTCAATTGATCTTCTCTGGAGATGTCCTCATGGGCACACCCAGTGCTGAGACTCCTGAAAGGGCTTTAAATCACAGTCAGGTTTATAATGAACGCTCCACTGGGAATTGTCGTGGCGGGGAGAGGGTCTTCAAGTGAACGTTCTTATCGTTTAGCAGTAGTGAAAATGCCAACTACAAAGTTCTTGACCTTGAGTTTCTGACCTCAATTGGGAAGAGTGCTTTGAGGCCTGACACTGGAAAATGCTTTCCAATTTGTCTTTGGCTTCTGAATGATTGGGTGGGAACCAGAAGCAGGGAGAGAGAGCATCCTGGATGCATGGAGCCCCTGGACATGCTGGAGTCCCCACACCTCTCATCGAAAGCAAAGCCCTTACTAGAGCAGGTCTCTGGTTGCCTGTGAGGTTGGGTGCATGGGCCCTTTGTGATCTTCGTCCAAACGTGCTATTCCTTTCTGAGCCTGTAGCAGAGAGCCTGGGGATTCCTGGGTGTACCTTTGGGATACTATGGTGTATAGTGTGAGGAAATAGATTGGTGGTGGACTGAGAGGAAGGGCTGGGTTCTCTGTGGCTCATGTGTGAGGTTGATGTAGGTTCAGTTTTAGTCTTAACATTGGGAGAGTGTTTTTTTTTTAAAATCTGACTTTTCATTTGACCATTCAAAGGTGAGATACGATCAAATTAAGGTTAATTTTTCTTGACTCCTGATACACATCACTGTGTGTGTGTGTGTGTGTGTGTGTGTGTGTGTGTGTGTGTGTGTGTGTGTGTGTGGTTTATGGGTGGTTGTGCATACATACACATGGAGGCCAGAGCACAACCTTGGTGTTCCTCAGTTACTTCCCACCATTTTTCTTGACATGGGGCCTCTCTGGCCTGGACTCCAAGTCAGCCAGGCTGGTTAGCCAGTGAGGTCTAAGGACCCACCTGCCTCCACCTGCCTAGTGCTGGGATATAAACGTGTCCACCATACTTACGTATTTCATGAAGGCTGTAGGACTGGACTCAAAGTCTCATGTTTGGAACACAAGTGCTTTACCAACCAGCTGTCTCGCTCGTCTGCCTTATGCGTGTATTTCAACACTCTTGTTACTGGACATACCAGACATGTGACTAAGGGCTTTCACAGAAGATCTGAACTGCTTCACAGCAACACTATAGAGAAATACCTTACCTCTAGTTTACAGATCTACTATGTGTGCCATTCAGAGTTTCAGTGACTCCCTCAAGTAAGAAAGCGTCCCATTCAACATTCTGGCCTTAAGTCCCCACATGCTGGTTTTCAAGGTGTTTCTGTTTCTTGCCCATGAGGTCTTAATTTATGACTTGGGTCTGTGTGTGTGTGTGTGTGTGTGTGTGTGTGTGTGTGTTCTTGTGTGTGCGTCTGTGTGTGAGTGCAGGTATGGTTGTGCATGGGTGTGAGTGTGTGTTCCTCGATGTGTGTGAGTACAGGTGTATGCATATTGACGCAAGTGCAGAGATTGGAGGCCAGGCTCAGGTATTAGTCCTTCGCTTCTCTCCTCTTGTTTGAGATGGGATCTCTTATGCACTGCTGTGTTTGACAGGCTAGCTGGCAGGAAAGCTCACATGAAAGATTCTCCCGTCTCTGCCTTCCATCTCCTGGTGGGGGGCGCTCTAGAATTATAGGCCTTTGAGTTACTATGTCTGTCTGTCTGTCTGTCTGTCTGTCTGTCTGTCTGTCTTTCACTTCATTCCCTTTAAAAACATGGTTTCTAGGATTCTAAGCTCAGGCTACCAAAAGCTCTTTCCTCAGACATCTTCCCAGCCCTCCTCTCACAACCCTAGCATAGCTTTAAGGAAAGAGGAAGATTGGATATTAGTTCCATCCCCCCAAGGAAAGACTGATGCATGGGGCTAGTTCTGACTTCTTGGACGACAGTGGATGCCTCCAACAAACGATCTTCTCTGGACTTCACCATCCATTGTTCCATCAGCTGTGATATTAGCCTTCTCCTCCACCCATACCTGTTGTGTGAGTCACAGCCTGGAATTCTAGCAGCTTTCTCTTGTATAACAACCTTTCCTAACCCGAAGAGGAGGATGGAACCTTTAGATGGCATTAGCTGAGCAGTGTCACAGCCATGGTACAGACAGTGATACCCAGTGGGCCTTCTGGGAAGTGTCAAGGAACAACAGAAGATTGGTGTCTTTCTATGCTCATCACTCTGAGGTCAAGGGAGGGGCATGAGAGTGAAATCATTAGCAATGAAGAATCACTGCCCCCAGCAAGCTCCCTTCTCCCGGGTGAAGTTGGCAGGTGCCCTTTCGCAGGTGGGAGATCCATTCATGCATCAACTTAAGCCCTGCTTCTGAGAACCCTCCGTTCCCTTCCGTTGCTAGGCAAAATCAGTATTGTTTGCTTAAACAGCTGCGATTAAGACCCAGCGCTGTTTGTGGCACTGAGAGGCCAACTTTCCAGATATGTCTTTTTCAGATAAGTGCTTTGAGACTGGCAGCGACTTGTGGGAATGGAGAGCGGAAATCCTGGTTAGCTAGTGTCTCCTGGGCCTGAGGATGGACATCACTCGACACCAGTGACACCTGGAATGTTCTACCGTCCCCTCAGGGGAGTGTGGGCCAGAAGACCCAGACAAACAATACAAAGAGTGGAGGGGGTAAAGACAAAGAAAACACAACTGAGCTGTCAGGAGGTAGCTGGTTCACATGGCAGAGAAGAGGGTAGGTCATCTACGACACAGACATAGAAGGAGGGGGTCTGCAGTCTGACCCTCCTGAGTTCCTTGTAGCAGGAGTAAGACAAAGAATGTCACTTTCCCAGGCTCCAAGGTCTTCAGGATAAGAAGCAGATAGAAACGCAGAGTTTGCTATTACCTTCTTTCTTGTTTCAATCGGTTTTAGATTTGTTTGTTTTCTTTTATGTACATAGTGTTTTTTCTTCCCGTGCATACACTTTATGTGTGTACATACTGGGCCTGCAGGAGTCACAAGAGAG
Organism: Rattus rattus; assembly: GCF_011064425.1. Classification (NCBI taxonomy): domain Eukaryota; kingdom Metazoa; phylum Chordata; class Mammalia; order Rodentia; family Muridae; genus Rattus; species Rattus rattus. The sequence goes on along the minus strand of NC_046157.1, from coordinate 86,423,182 downwards.
CATCCTTGGAACTGTCCTTACAGACAACTAAGAGCAGTCGTGTGGGTGCTGGGGTCCAAACCCAGGTCCTCTGCAAGAGCAGTGTGTTCTTAATCCCTGGCCCATCTCTAGGACCTAGAGCGGCATTTCTGACTCCAAGCTTCCTTTCTGCCATAGGGGAACTAGATAGTAATGCGTTTGTACCTGAGTTGCTGGGTGATTTGCCTTACTCGCTAGGGTTCCTGTAGCCTTGAAACTGTCCTAAGATCCATGAAGAAAACCATTGCCAAACAGGGGTCATCTTAAGTTCCTCTAGTGAGCCAAGAGGGCTGCAACTCACTCAGGGACTCCACATTCATTTGCCCTTCCCAGAGCAACGGTTGCGGGATGGCTGCCTCATACCTCTTTCATCCCATTCGAGTCTCTGCTCAACATCTAGAACTTTAAAAAGATCTTTTCTAGCATCTTATGTTGTTGTTGTTGCTGCTGTTGTAAGAGCAAACTATCCAGCTCGGGACCCCCAGGAGCTAGCACAAAGGAGGTTTATCTGCCCCAGAATGACAAAGGACAGGGGATAAGAAACAAATTCAAGAGACAGAGAATGAGGGAGAAGGGAAAAAGGAGAAGAGGGCAGGGACATTTGTTCTGGAGGACGAAGGTCGGCCTCTGGATAGAGAGGATACAGAGGCGTTAATGGGGAAAATGGCAGTACATAAAGTTACAAGAGGAAACTCCGTGTGAGGATGAGGTGTTTAATTTTAATTGGGTGTGTGGATGAGGTGAGCCAAAATGGGCTTTTGGTTGCTGGACTTCAGTACTTTGATAGCTGGACCTTGGTAGTAAGCCTCAGGAGGAAGTGGCCAAATAAGGGAATCGGCCTTGTGGACTAGCCTTAGGAATGCAATCTGACAGGTTTTAGCAAAGCAGAGGGAATAGGGGAGAAGGGAAAGGCCTGCCAGACTCATGCTTGAACTGGCTAGAGTCCCTTCATCATCATCATCGTCATCATCATCATCATCATCATCATCATTATTGTCATTATTATCTTATTACTCCTTTGCTCTGCTTCCTTACTCTTTTTGATTTCCTGCAGAACTGTCTGATAGTAAGATAGAGCCCGACCACTTGCTTCCAACCGAGGAGGGAGACGTCATGGGGACAGGACTTCTTTTCTTAAGAAGCTTTGCTTCTTTTATTGTCTATATCTGGGGCATCCAGCACCGCGTGGAGAAACAGGCACCCAATGAACGATAAATCTGCAAGAAAATCAATAAATCAAGAAACAGACGTGTGTAACGTCAGCAAGGTTGTCCTGAGTTTAGATTTCTAAGACATTTATGATGCTGATAGACTTCAGGGAAGTTTTCAAGGTCATCACACTTTTACTATTAATAGTTTTGTTTTTGAACTCAACATTAAAAAAACTAAAATTTTAAGTTTATTTCAAGGCCGCATTTAGCAATAATATCATACTTTTCTAGAGCTTTCTGAAATGATTGTTTTTCTATCTTCTTCCACTCGAGCTGGAACAGTGGGCGATTCAGAGGAAATGGGCTTTGGAGTCAGCAAAATGTCCTTTTTATTCTTACCTCAGATATTGCCATGAGATTTCAACTCTTTGCACCTCAGTCTTGCCATCTGTAAAATGGAAGTACGCATATTGCCCTTTAACCTACCAGGCAAGAGCAATTGGCAAGGGCTATTGCTACTGTTGCTACTTCATCTGCTCTTCACCCATAACACTAAAAGGAGGGGGAAGTCAGTGTCAGCTCTTTTGAGTAATCTGGGTAAACAGCAGGGGCTGTCCTTCCAGTGAATCTGAGTTCTGTTCCCAGCACCCACATGGGGACAGCTTACACCACTCACAACTCCTGCCCTACAGGATCTGACGCCCACGTCTGGCCTCCAAGGGTACTGCGTGGACATGCCATACTCACATTTAAGCAAATAAAAACAAACCTTCAAAACACAAGAGGCTCAGCAAATATAGCAAGAGAGTACCCATTGGCCATGAGGAGGAACAAGAGACGACTGACTATAAAAGTCAAAACAAGTGAAAACCTAGTCTGCTAATGTCTGTTCTCTAGGGTCACTTTCTCGGTTTTATCCTTTGGCTTAGAATGTTAGCTCGCCAGCCACCTGAACGTCAAAAATCAAAAATACAGGTATCCAAGGTGAGCTCATAAAGGGGACAGTTTGCTTCACCCGGGCATGAAAGGCCCTAGATGCTTGCGGTCAGGGTAAAGCAAGTGTGTGTTAGCCTCAAGGATAAGCCGCTGGCTTGCCTGATGAAGGACCAATTCCGGAACTTCTTCAGAGAACTGACTGTTTTCAAAAGAAACATGTTGTGGACAGGCATAGTGATACATGACGGTAATCCTAACATTTAGGAGACTGAGGTAGAAGTGAAAGGGTCATGAATTAGAGGCTAACCTAAGCCACACAGTAAACTCCAGGATAATCTGGGTTATGGCAAGACCACTTGAAAAGGGATGGGAAGGAGTGGGTGGGGGAGGGGGATGGGAAGAAGGAGGAGGAGGAGGAGGAGGAGGAGGAGGAGGAGGAGGAGCTATTAATCCTTGGTCCACACCAGCTTCTAGGGAAGGGTGAAGCATGCCTAAGGGTGTCTATGAAACTCCTTTAGGTGTTGAAAGGCGTGACAGGTGGGTAGGAGAAGACCTCAGAGGCTACTGCTAAATTAGCAGTTGCATAAATCCTATAGGCGGAATCATGCTAAGTCGTAAGCTTCCTTACTTCTAGGGCTTTATGCTTTCTTTGGTTTTGTGAAAAGCTCAGCAGAACTGCCTTGCCTCGAACCGGGAGTCACTGACAGCAGGGCAGAGCTGTTGTTCTTCAGGTACACTCACTCTGCTGCTATGTCTGAAAAGGGCCCAGGGAGGCAGGCTGAGGGCCACACCAATAACAAAGTAAATGATATAGGATTGTTGTTGACTCCACCCATCCAGTGCAGCCACCATCCAGGAAATCCTGTTTGCCTTCCTGGGAGGACCCTGAGCTAGTGAATTTACCAGAGGGAATAAACATGGTCACATGCCTTTTCAGGAGAAAGAATGTTCTGTGAGGCAGATGTAAACACTGTGCAGTTGCCCCGTTGGAAATGTTCCTAGTGGGCACCGTCATGTGTCTGGAGTTAGAATCACACGAACAGAGATTAGCAGCCCCTCCAGGAAGCCTGCTTTCATCACAGGACATTTGAGAATCAAATAGAAAACAGGAAATATGGGGCACTGTCACTACGCTATAATAGACAGGACTGCATATTGGATTTCACCAGTGACTTTGAAATCTTAGTTTAGTTTAGTTTTGAGGCAAGGTCTCATAAATCTCAGACTAACCTTTGACTCACTGTGTAGTTGTTGCAGGCCTCAAACCCACTATCCTCCTGTCTCTAGCTCCCAAGTGGCAGGATGGCAGTCACATATCACCACATCCAGCTTAAATCTATCTTATTCTACTTATATAAGAAAAAAAAAAAACTATACCATCAAATACATCCCTAAAATACCTCCGCAGACTTAAAAAAAAACTAACTTGGAGTTCATTGCAGCAAATAGAACAACTCCAAAAAGAAATAATTTTCAACCAGTTTATATTCCAAGACTAGTGTTTATACCCCAAGGGAATACACATTCTAGTTTCCAGCAATAGATATTAACCACTCCAGTTTTCTATTCTGAACTCTCCTAGTATTTCCTAGTAATGGTCACTGGCATGGTTAAAATGAATCTTACAATTTCCTGGGAAAATAATTGTCTTCAAAAAGAAGACAGAATTCTAGCTACATGTTAAAAGACAGACCATGCTTGAAGATTTCACTTAAAATTTAAAGGAACGGTTTTGAAAGTATCTATCATCATCATCATCATCATCATCATCACTATTATTTACTTTTAAAATTATTCTCAATACCTCTGTGTAAAAAGAAAATCTTACCCTTCAAACTCTTTTATGAGGTAGGGACTGAGCCCATCCCTTCAGCCCCAATCACATTTTCCAGCCGGGACAAGAGCAATGATTAGCCCAGTGACAGAGAAATGGGTTGCTTGACTTAGGGGATGGGCTTAGTAAGACGTGATCGGACACGTGTTGATACATGGTGAGCTCCAAGAAAGACGGGTCAAGTTACCAGAAGGGAAGGAAACAGTTCCTGTCCCAGGAGCTTAAAAATGGTGGTCAAGACATGATGTGATGTAAGAAACTGAGGAAGAAACATTCTGAGGCTAGATATAATCATATCCGTAGGCTGTCTGTCTGTCTCTGTCTCTCTGTCTGTCTCTCTGTCTCTGTCTGTCTCTGTGTCTCTCTCTCTGTCTCTCTCTGTATCTCTCTGTCTCTGTCTCTCTGTGTCTCTCTGTGTCTCTCTGTCTCTCTCTGTCTCTGTCTCTCTCTGTCTCTGTCTCTCCTCTGTCTCTGTCTCTCTCTGTCTCTCTCTGTCTCTCTCTGTCTCTCTCTGTCTCTCTGTCTCTGTCTCTCTCTGTCTCTCTCTGCCTCTGTCTCTCTCTGTCTCTCTGTGTCTCTCTGTCTCTCTCTGTCTCTGTCTCTCTCTGTCTCTCTGTCTCTCTGTCTCTCTCTCTCTCTCTCTCTCTCTCTCTCTCCCTCTCTCGGATTTCAAACCCCCAAACTTTGATGACCACCGCTTGAGTTCTGGACCCCAGAGGTATGAGACAACAATAAAGAATATACACACTGTGCCTGTGCACAATCTAAGGCCAAGGGAAATTAACTGTGTGTATGCGGGGGGCTCCTGTGGGTGGAGATCAAAACTCTTATTGACTGCAGTGGCGAGAGAGCCCCCCTTTCAGATCCCACCTATTAGACCTCCCCCAGTCACATTTTGCTCTTCATACATGGCCTTTGGCCTCGGACACCATGGTTGAGGGTAGGAGTTGGGAGAGGTCATTAAAGTTTTCTTTTTCTCCAAAAGGGCTCATTCTGATGGACTGACGTGCTTGGTATCTACGTTGCTGCAGATCCCACCAAGGTCTCTCTCCTGCCTCTGCAAACACTCATGGTCTTCACAACTTCTCCTTTCAGTTGCAGTGGGTGGTCCTGTGGTGGAAGAATACACCGTGGATGTTGAGATCAGTTTTGAAAATGTCTCCTTCCTGGAGTCCATCAGAGCTCACTTAAACAGCCTCCGTTTTCCAGTTCAGGGGAACGGCACTGACATTTTGAGTATGGCAATGACTACAGGTGAGTGAGACACACATTGCTTGAGGGTGTATAAGTGGGCATATCAGGAGGAAGGCAGACGGCGTGCTTGTAAATCACATTAAATGTGGGGGCCAAGGGTAATGACCCAACCGGACCACTGTATGACTTTATGATCCCATAGCTCCCGGAATGAACTCACTAGCTATAAATTCCTCAGCTAGTCACCTTACTTTAAATGACGACCAAGATTTTCTGGGTGACTGTCATAAAATGACCACCAAGATATTGACCAACCCTACCTGACAAATTACTGGATCCTTTCCCTCCGAGCAATGTATGGGTGTGTCTCCGTATGTTGTGAGCAGTCATTTCTTTCCTTTTGGGGTGTTGTAGGTCAGGAAATAGGAACCAGGCATGAACCTACGTGAGAAGCAACACAGTAAGCAAAGTTCTTCCAGGCCATACTTTGCTTTTGTGTTTGAGAACGCTCTACTGAAACTAAACATTCCTGCTTTGTCTCAGGGTACCTTCCCCAGAGACTCGGTGTATACATGAGGCTGCCCTTTGCCCTATAACACCATTGTAACTTGGTTGTCCTTCCTGTTCCACAGACAACTGTTTGATGGCTTTGCTTTGAGTAGCAGCATCCTAGGGGGCCCCATCTGCAGAACAGTCTCTTTGGTCCAATGTGAGAAACTGATTCAAGGGTCTCTGTTTACAGAGCATTTTTAATTTTTACTATGACCCTAGTGAGAGTACCATCCATTTGGGCTATTTTGACTTGAAATGTAAAGGCTATTTATTTACACTTCATATTCATGATTTATTTCCATGTAACAAATCTCTCTTAGCACTATAGCACAACAGACACGTAGTATCTTAAAGTTTCTGGAGGCCTAGAGTCTTGTAATAGCACCTAGGTGGGTGGTTCTAGCTTAGAAACTTTGATCTAATGGCTCTAATCGACTGGAAAGGTCATTTTAAAGTTCACCAGGCACTTTTTTCCCCCCAGAATACTGTTTGTAAATAGTTATTACTTAGAGGCCTTAATTCCTTACTGTGTGGTTCTCTTCCTGACGCTTCTTTGTACCAGGCAGCCAACTTCCTCAGAGGAAAAGAGGGGAAGGGAAGGAGAAATGGGGGAGAGATAAAGGGAAGGAAGAGAAAGATAGATGATAGAAAGGTAGATAGAGGTAGGTAGAGATAGACAGACAGATAATTAGACAGAGAGATAGACAGATACATAAAGGGAATATATGCTAAATTATACTATCATTTTTACTATGTTCTACAAGAAGGCACCAAAAAGGCTGTGTTCCTAGAGGCAGAGATGTTCAGTGGTTTCTCTGTCTGTGGTTTTCAACCTTCCTAATGGTGTGACCTTTAACACAGTCCCTCATGTTGTGGTGACCCCCAACCATCACATTATTTTCACTGCTACATCATAACTGAAATGTTGCTGCGGTTATGAGTCATAACAAGAATATTTTGGGAAACAGAGGTTTGCCTAAGAGGTTGGGACCTACAGGCTGAGAACCACTGTTGCTCTATATCAAGGGATCTGATCATCACGGTCGTCTAGTGGTTGTATAATATAAAACATGACTACCAAAAAAATGACTTAGTAGTCTGCAGCCACTTAACATCACCACCTTTCTGGTGACCTCATCTATGGCTTGGTGATCCATATATACTCCCTTGAATGTTATGCATTCTATTGAACTTTCTAGAAGGTCGATGTGGAACTGAGCTAGGATTTCCTACCAGCATAGATTCTTGCAATGCGCAAATGTAAGGGTGGTGACTACCTTGTCTTGCATTACTCTTTTGGTTGATGGCAGTCTGCACTCCTACTGGGAATGACCTCTTGTGCTTCTGCGAGAAAGGCTACCAGTGGCCTGAGGAAAGGTGTCTCCCCTCTCTCACTTGTCAAGAGCATGACAGCGCCCTGCCAGGCCGATACTGCAACTGTCTGAAAGGACTTCCTCCCCAAGGACCTTTCTGCCAGCTCCCAGAAAGTATGTAATTGCTCTTTAAAAATTTGTTGAATGTGTTTTTAACTTTACCGCAAGCCAACGACTGTATTATCTGTATTCAAACAGCGAGACATTTTACATTTCCCTGTGTTTTTCAGCATACATTACCTTAAAAATCAAAGTCAGACTGAACATAGGATTTCAAGAAGACCTAAAGAACACATCCTCTGCCCTCTATAGGTCCTACAAGACTGATCTGGAAAGAGCGGTAGGTTTTGGCTACTAGAGTCTCTTACCCAAGAAACTAGGAGGAATGGAGTCCTCCCCTTTCACAGTGGACAGGGTGCTTATGTGAGCATACACTAGGTGTAAGGATTTTAAGTCATGCAAACCCATCTGAGGAGAGTTAAGAAGCACTCAAACAATATTCAGAGGACTAGGGTGTCACCTTGGCCTTTCAGGAGGACTTCTCCCTTGAGTAGAAATGATTCAAATAACATTTGGTCGCATCCCTTCACTAAAAGCAATTCAGAGGCTTGTGGGCCTGGTCCAGAAGAGGTAGGTGGTTCAGATCATTTCCTCAGTCAGTCTTACATTCTCCTGTCCCTTGAGGCTGAGTACCTTCTGCCCAGTGAATGGTACTGGCCCCTAAATGGCTAGGTCTTTTTCTACACAGATAAAACTTCTAACATCACTGGGCAGCCCACCTCAGAGAGTTTCAAACTTCTCTAGCCTGGGAATCACTAGGTATTCACTTCAGGGTCAGCCTGTTGTTACTAAAGTATAAACAGAAATGCCTCTGCAAGCGCTTGATACCGGATTAAGCCACTCAAATGTAAATGCTTTTGCTCGAGTTGGTGTATTTCAAACACTGTCTCCTAATTGCTATGGTGACTGCTATTACACATGGGCTGAGGTTGTGACTCCCCCTAACTCCTAGTCCTTAGGGCAGGAGAAGTCTCCCCACCATACTCAGTATGGCACACAAAAATAATGATTTTTCCATGGTGCCTTGATGGAATATTGATTCTACAGAGTCCTTGATGACTGATTTACATCTCTGGGGTACAATAAGTTTACTTAATATACAAGTCACTAAATGATATACTTTTTTTTTCTTTTTCTTTTTTTTTCGGAGCTGGGGACTGAACCCAGGGCCTTACGGTTGCTAGGCAAGTGCTCTACCACTGAGCTAAATCCCCAACCCCTAAATGATATACTTTTAAGGAACTAGGAATCATATAAGAGTCTCACCCAGGTACCAGACCTACAACATATATTATAGATTCCTTGGTGCCCTCATTTTTTTTTTATCTCTATTGCTATGATAAAGCAACTCTGAAACAAAGGAATCTAAGTGGAGAAAAGGTTTGTCTGCCTTAAAATAGCAGGCCACTGTCTGTCATTTTGAGGACGTAAAGGCAGAGAGTCAAGAAGCTGAACATATCATAACCACAGTCAAAAATAGAGAGGAATTCATTCCTGCTAGTTTTCATTTAGCTTTTCCTTGTCTCATGTAGCTCTGGACCCTCTGCCTATAGAATGGTACCTCCCAAGGTGGGCTACATCAATTAACAATCAAGACAATCCCTCATAGATATGCCCACAAGCCAACATGACCTGGGTAATCCTTCAATAGAGACTGTCTTTGTAGGTGATTTTAGGTTGTGGCAAGTGACACTTAAAGCTAGCTGCGATACCTGATAATGTGACTCGTGTAGGTCAGGGATTCTTATGGGGTTGATATTCAGAAGAACAATAGGAATATGTCCTATTGGCAAGTGAAACTGGTTTTACCAAAGTCACACAGGTGTTAAGGTGGGGGACAAGTGGGATGGTGGTTGTGAAGGTGTTCCTGACTTCCAACTCTCTGGCTCTGGATCAGTAAGTAGCCCCAAGGGCTGCCTCTGACACTCAGGAATGGATTTCTGCTCCTTACCTCAGAATACACATAATCGTTTTGTGTCTGGCAGACAGGGAGAGTTCTGGAAAGACTCTTACATGTCCTTGGAAGGTCTTTCTGAATGTTGTCAGGGGTGGTGTAGCATCCTTTCATTCCGCTTTCCTTTTTTCTCTCACTTGGAGTTCACCGCCATGTTTTCCCTTCCCCACATCCTCTCTATTCTCTCTCTGACATTTTCCTGAGCAGCAATTTTGTGTGCTTAATTTACAGTGTGCTTCGCTAAAAACTAAGACTGACACAATTTGTTAGAAACTACTCCTTCAAAGTTCTGCTAAAGCCATCACTGACAAATAAAATAAAATAAAATAAAATAAAATAAAATAAAATAAAAAAGACTTACCCAGGTCGGCAAAGTGTAGCTATAAACCTTTGGTATCTCTGACTAGTGTCATCTCGTTCTCTTGCTCTCTTTTCCAGTTCCGAGCGGGTTACAGAACTTTACCAGGATTCAGATCGGTGACTGTGACACAGTTCACGTAAGAATGATGTAATGTTCTTGTTTTTTGATGAGGTCAGAAACCAATACACCAGGAAAGGAGACAGAATACTCATGGGCTATCATGTGGGGTCCTTAGCAGGAGCAGCTTGACAGAGGTGAGAGCTATGGCCACCAGAGCACAGTCTCCAATCGGAAAGGGAAACACCCAGGTGTTTCTACCCTTTATCTGTGAGGAACACAAAGATGTATTTATCTCACGCATGAAAGACCTTTGCAGACAGAAATACATCTGTAATTCTGAGAGTTTGAAATGTCGAAAGAGAGTTGTATCAGACAACAATGTTAAAGACAATACTAAAAGATTCTGATAGGCAGACAGGATCTCAGGATTTCCTGGCATAGCATAGGATGCAGCGAGAGCCTGGAAACCTTATGGGTTCCGCTCACTGTTCTTTATATAATCATTTTTCTCCTTTATATTACTGGGAAGGTCTTGCCTTGGGTGTTGGCTAACAGACAGGCTTGGAGTGATTTCTTGAGGATAGAACTCAGTTGGCCCCTGCCATTTTGCTTTTCTGTGCAATAAACCACAAGGATCTAAACTGTTCGTGATTAATTACTGCTTTACTGAACTGAGTGGTCTCTACACAGCATGGGCAGCGTGATTGTGGACTACATAGTCGAGGTTGCATCGGCACCACTGCCTGGATCAATTCATAAAGCCAATGAGCAAGTCGTACAGAACCTCAACCAGACTTACAAAATGGACTACAACTCCTTCCAAGGAACACCAAGCAGTAAGTGGACCCTAGTACATTATCACACCCCACATGCCTTGTTCATTTGGGGTAGGCAGGATGTGATGGTGTTGGTAAAACCTAGGAAATCTACCCCAGAGATTCTCATATATCTGTGGGTGCTGCTGTGCTATTCCCATGGTCTAGGAAAGAGAGTCAGCCTACATATCTCTCAGCAAATAAGCAGACAATAAAATTTCAGTGTGTGTGTGTGTGTGTGTGTGTGTGTGTGTGTGTGTGTATGCATGAAATTTTTCGAGGCTATCAAGAACAATAAAACTATGAAAATTCCAGAAAAAGAGATGAATTTGGAAAATACTAAGCTGGGTGAACCAGATTCAGAAAAACGAAAATTGCTTGGAAAATTGCATGTTCTCTCTCATATGTAGATCCCAAGTTTTAATGAAAGTAGAAAGGAAACTCTTGGGGACGGAAGCGGGTGAGGGAAAGTTGGGGAGAAGAGACTCAACTACAACAACAAATTCCTTTTGAGTACCAAAATGAGGCAGGAAGTGGTGGTGCACGTCTTTAATCCCAGCACTCAGGAGGCAGAGGCAAGTAGATATCTGAGTTCAATGCCAGCCTGGTCTACAGAGTGAGTTCCAGGACAACCAGGGCTGTAAGAAGGAAACTTGTCTTGAATCAAACAAACAAGCAAAAAATGCCATAATGAAATACAATATATTCTATAGTAAAAAAAAAAAAAATGAGGCAGAAGACAGAGAGCTAGGAAATCATGGTGATGTTTCCTAGTATGGAGGTCTGGGGCATTGCACGCCTCCTGTCCCTTTTTGAGTAACATTACTACAGCAGGAGCATCAGGGAGATGGGAATAGGTGTTCAGACTAGAACCATAGGGCTTGTGACTTGCCTATGTTCGCATATTGAAATCCATAAATGTAAGGCTATCACTGTGGGGAAACAGGAACAGCAGATGCTGATACTAAACAGGGTTTATCGGTGATTTAGGGGGATGAGTCTCAGAATATATCTCACCACACTAGGCCTACAAAGACCTATCCATCCTTCACCAAGTGCCTCAAGCCTGGATGGATCTGATGCATCATGGGAAGGTTTCCAAAGTACTACTCCAGGTCATTTAAAACAGTGGTGGAAAAGAGTCTATGACTTTAGATACTCTCTTCCATTTCACAGATGGGATTCAGATATTGACTCTGGTGCATCCATGACGGGACCTTTGTTACTAAGAGAGTAATATGGGGAGCGTGTGGGCAAGACTGTGGCAGACAGATGCTAAGGAGAGCCTTCAAGAATCCTGAGGCAAAGCCTGCAGAGACCCAGGGTTTGCTCCATTAATGTATAATCCTCAAACATTTTCTCTGAATTTCTAGATGAAACAAAGTTCACTGTGACACCAGAGTTCATCTTTGAAGGAGACAATGTAACTCTGGAATGCGAAAGTGAATTCGTGTCCTCCAACACATCTTGGTTCTATGGAGAAAAACGGTCTGACATCCAGAACAGTGACAAATTCTCCATTCACACCTCAATCATCAACAATATAAGCCTGGTCACTCGCCTCACCATTTTCAACTTCACACAGCATGATGCAGGTGGGTTTCTGATCAGAGACTTGTGGGAGGAAACTGAATGGCGTGCTTAGAGAAGCAGCCCACATAAAAGGGGTTATGGGGTGAGCTGTTTACAGAAAGCCTAATGGCTCCTATTCCAACATGAAAAATTCATCCTATGGCATGCTTTCATGTGTGTGTGTGTGTGTGTGTGTGTGTGTGTGTGTGTGTGTGTGTGCGCACACACACACACACATATGTGTGTTTATATGTGTATATGTGTATGTGCGTGCATGGTGTGTTTATATGTATGTGTGTATATTGTGTGTATATGTGTGTATGTATGTGTGTGTGCATATATGTGTATTTATATGTATGTATATGTGTATATATGTGTATGTACATGTATGTATATGTGTGTATTCATATGTATGTATATGTGTATGTGTGTATATGTGTGTATGTACATGTGTATATGTATGTATGTGTTTCCATGTGTATGTGTGTATATGTGAGTGAACATGTGTGTATATGCGTGTATTTATGTGTGTATGTGTGTGTATGTATGTGTGTGTATATGTGTGTATGTGTGTATGTATGTGTGCACATATTTGTGTATTTATATATTTGTATATGCGTGTATGTGTTTGTAAATTTGTGTTTCTGTGTGTATGTGTGTATGTGTGTGTGCATATGAGTTTGTTTATATGTGTGTATGTGTGTGTACGTGTATATGTGTGTTTCCATGTGTATGTGTGTATATGTATGTGTGTGTATGTATGTGTGTGTGTATGTGTGTATGTTATGTGTGTGTATGCATATGCTGCATGGGTATGTGTACGTCGCCACAAGGGACCCAGACTTCAGGGTACCTTTCTTCATTGTTCCCATTTCGTTTTTTGAGACAGGGTCTCTCACTGAATCCAACACTGAACAATCTGCTAGTCAGTGAGACCTGAGGACCCACCTGTCTCTGCTTCTCCAGGTGTAGAGTTACAGATGGATGTTACCATTTTCATCGTTTTTTATGGGCTCTGGGGATCTGAACTCAGATCTCATGCTTGTACTGGAGACCACCGAACCATCTGCTGGGTGACCCAGGGCATTATTTTAAATGATGTTTAAAATGCAGTGGTTCGTTTTTGAATTTTGCATAGTATGTAGTAATGGTTTTATGCTGTTTTATTTTGAACTACCTTATAAAATTTTAGTTTGCTAAGACAAAATTGGCAGATAGCATGCTGCACATATTTTAAGTATACAATATGTTAAATTTTGACACATATACTTGAAAAGGCATCACTAAAGTTAAGGTAGAAATGTATCCAGCCTCCTGAAATACTTTTCTTCCCCATAGCAATCTCTTTCTTTGGACTTTTCCCACCCTCCTACCTATTTCAAGCAACTACAAAACATAAATTTTAGTTTTTCAGAGATTAACAATGAGTCTGTCACATTCTAGTATTTAATAACTCCGCTCACGACCAGATTATCAGCAGGTCCAACTCTGTTCCTCTATACAAGAAAGAGGACTGTAGATACATGAGTCTGATCACCCCTTTGCAGATTCCAATTTTACCACAGGGCTAAAGAGCAGGCCCAAATTATTCATGGTCTCCCAACTCTTCAAGATTCATCAATTTCACTTCCCCATGTGAGTCTGAGAAAGGCCCCTTTCCACCTTTTCCTCACGTCATCAGACTTGTCTGTGCTGGCTTGACAGTTTCTGAACATTCCTTGAGGGGCCCTTGAATCAAGTTCCAGATACCACGGCACATGAAATGAAACTCAGTTCTATTAAAGGAAACTCATAGGAGTGATAGTAACTCATAATTTTGTGTATTCTTGGCAGGCTTGTATGGTTGCAATGTGACACTGGATATTTTTGAATATGGGACAGTCAGAAAGTTAGATGTCACTCCCATCCGGATTTTGGCCAAGGAAGAGAGAAAGGTGGTGTGTGACAATAACCCTATATCGTTGAACTGCTGCAGCGAGAATATCGCGAACTGGAGCAGAATCGAGTGGAAACAGGAGGGGAAAATAAACATTGAAGGTAAGGATGGTGGACAAAGACGTTTTGCCAAGAGGGCTCTTGGCTTGCCTTTCAGCCAAGAAAAAAATTGGGAGCTATTGTAGGCTGAGGAGGAATGGCGTTTATTCTGGACCGTGAAAACCAAAACCAAACCCAAAGCCACTAGGTTTGATGCCAGTTTCCGGCTGGTACTGTAAAGCAAACCTCCAAAAGGATCCCCATGCAAGCACCATGCTTGGGCTGAGGACAAGATCCTAGCAGATAAAGGCCCAGGAGGGCGTGGCCTGCTGACGTAGGTCCATGGCATGGCCCACCCTTCCCTTCCGTCCTCAGCAAAGAGCTAAAGCTGAGGTCACAAAGTTTTCACCTAAGCCTCACTGCAGCTTCTCATTTCTTACCTGCCTGGAGTCTCTCACTTACGTACTCGCTCCCGTTTTTTTCCCGTGTTCCCAGCATGAATTTTCTGCCAGCCTATTATTTCTCTTTCAGTTACTTCATGTGCATCTCTACTCGTTTTCTTTTCTGCCTGTATGTGGCATGTGTGTTCACATGTGTTGGGCCATACGGTTTTGGGAGTACCCATATGTGGAGGGTAGGGCTAACACCGGGGGCTGCTTTCTTTTCCTTGAATCTAGAGGTCAGGAATTTTGCTAGCGTAGCTAGCCCGAGCGATCAGGGATCTCCTGTCTTTCCTTTCTGCATGCTGGCACTATAGGCAGGCTACCGCGTTCACACGTATGCGGAAGTGTTTTACCCAGCTCTGCTTTTGTCTGCCCTGAGATCTGAACTGAAGTTCCCCATCCTCCAGTTTATACTGATGAGGGATGAAGGAAACCAGTGGTGTGGAGAGACGTGGCTCAGCCATTCAGAGCCCTCGTTGCTCTTTCAGAGGACCAGAGTTTGGTTCCCAGCACCCGCGTGCCAGCTTCCAATCACCTGCAGCTCGATTCTAAGGGATCTGATGCTCTTGTCCGACCTTATTAGACACCGTGCACACACATGGGGCACGTATGCCTGTGTAGGCAAAGCACTCAGACAGAACCTAAAATAAAAACCAATTCTTTTAAGAAATTAAAGCAGAAATTGTGGCTTTTTATAACAGTTTTGTAAAAACGTCAATCCATTAAAAAACCACAATTGTTAGTGTGGTTTTAAACTTAATCATGAGTTTGAAGCTAGTATTTTTTTTTTAAACCTCCAATGGGATAATAAGGAACATAGGGTCCAGATTAAACAACTTTCCCAAGGTTGTCACAGTATAAAAAGACAAATTATGACTCTTTGCTGGGTTTATTTCAGTAGCTATAGTGACCAGCATCTTCTTCATCCTGCTGAGCCAGCTCTGCACCGAGCTGCCAGCAGTTTAGATAGAAAAGGATACTTAGAAACCCTGTGAGATCAAAGCACCTCTTCTTTAAGAAACAATAGTATTATGTGTTAACATTTAAAGAGAAACATCTTTGACCTAAAAATACAGATCTGTAAATTACAAAGTCTGTGCTCTGAGACTATGCTACACCACCACTGCCACCACCATCACCACCACCACCACCACCACCACCACCATTATTATATGAAAAGTCAGGTTTTTAACCTACCCTTTCCCAAGCACCTCTGCTTTACCAAGCACATGCCACTTGCAGCATCTGATTAGACCTCTGAGGACAGAGAAAGACATCTGGTCAACTCTGAAAAACTTTGGTATGGAACATTTAGTCATTTCCCTAGTTTATAAGGAAAACGGGGGCACAGGCACCCTGAAGGAGCTGCAGATGGAGGGGAGGCCTTGCACAGTTCCCTTGGCTCCTTTAACTCTGGAAGGTGACAGACCTCACCCTCTGGCAGAGGAACCAGGAAGTCTGCAGTGGGATGCTCAAGGACCTCTCTCTCCGGTGACCCTTTTGCAGACTTTCCTAAGTCTAGCAAGGTTGGCCAGCCGGCAGAACAATGGATTTCCGCTATAGCTTATTATCCTCCCATCCTGCACTCAGCCCTGGCCCCCAAAACAGCTAGATGGAGTGCTAAGTCCCACAGCGAGGACTGCTGGTCCAGGCTCACACACTGACAGCCTCACGTCACACCACAGGCCTGATTCTGTTAACCTCCCAGCTGCCTTTGAAGGCTTAGAATAACATCCTCTCCTCTGAAGTCTTTCTCGGTCACCCATCTGCATACTGTATTGAATTTTCTTTGATAGGGCCTATCACTGACACATTCTATGCTCTGTCTTTTTCTATATGCATCTCACTTTGCATGGTTTACTGGACTCTCCATTGGGTGAAAAGGCCAGACCTCTAAGGACGAAGTACATTCAACAGGAAGAGGAAGGGGAGATACAAGTGTGAACACAGGTATCCAGGGCTCGGGCTGCAGGATGTGTTGAAGGCCACACACGGGGTTCAGGCTTTGAGAAAATGGAGAATCAAATTCAGAGGAGAATAATAGGTTAGAAGATATTGTGTGAGAAATGCCACTGTCATCTGAATTAGGTTTCTTTCATCTGGTAATTAAAGAATTTAAAGACAGACGGACACACATACACACACACACACACACACACACACACACACTCAGTAAGGCCAATCTAGAGAAAGGAGGGTCCCAGGAGCCTAAAACCAGGTGGTCTCTCCTCATTGGCTGGAGTCTAAGGGTCTTTGAGGGGTTTTCCTTCCCCAGTTTGAACAAAGACAGTTTTAGGTTTCAACTGTGGGACCTGGGTTTCGGCACCAAGATAATAGCTTTTCTCGGCTGACATGATAAACAGATTCAAGCCAAATTAAAAGTTTAAAGGTAGATTTATTTGGGAACAGCTCCCAGGTGGGTTCCCCTGTCTCAGGAGACAAGGATAGAGAAATTGACACACAGACAGGGAGACAGAGAGAAAAAGCAGAGGAGAGTTAGAGGGAGGGAAGGAAGGAGAGAAGGTGTGGGGGTTGGAGGAAAGGAGGGAGAGAAAGAGGTCAACTGTGTGCAGAGAGCAGAGAGGAGGAAGAGAGAGGAGGGGACAGAGGGACAGAGGGAGAGATCTGGAGTGGTGCTAGGTCCTTTTAACCACAGCACACATCTGGCTGAGGCACATGATGACACAAGCAGTTGCTAGGTCCCTGAGATCAGGCTGGTGAAATTGCCTGTAAACTATCAGAGTTAGGGTTATGGGTCCTGTGTTTGAAACTAACAGGCAGGGAGGCTGATGGGCCTACAATATTGGTGTGAGCGTGTCCTGCTTGATCCAGCCCTAACTTGTTGGGGCTGGTTCACTGATGGGGGTGGGCAAGGCGGTGTACGAGTGAGAGGAAAAAGCACCCTAAGTCTTTGTTTCGAGACACCAGACTTATGTCTCATGTCAGGAGGATGAAGAATAAGCTGGAAATTCGCTATCTTCATTATCTATTCTTGGGTCCTCTCCCTATCTGGCTGCTTATCCGCAATCTGTCTAACCTCTGGTCCTTCCACAACACACACCATGCTAAGAGCATTTGACTTTACTTGGTACCCATAGCAAGAATTTAAAGGTGAAAGGAAATTAGACGATCAGAGCTGAAGTTTAGAAACCTGAACTTTCACTGGACATCGTGATTGACTACTTGTCCTTGAAGCTCAGGAGGAAGAAGCAGGAGAATCACAAATTGAAGGCCAGCTTGGATTACACAGCGAATTCAAAACAAGCTTGCGCTATAGAGTAAGGCCCTGTCTCAAAACCCAAACCAAGTCAACTGCAAAAAGAAAATGATACTTCCAGGTAGCATAATGAGTAAGTTGAAGAAAGAATTAATTCAGAATTGAAGTTGCAAAGTTCCCACACAGTAGGGTCTGAGGAGGGGTTAGAGGTCAAGTATAGGTGGTAGGGGGTGACCTTCCATGTTGGAGACAGCCATGCTTCAGGAGTGTAACTCAAAGAGGGTTTTTCACAAGTGAGTGGGAGTACAATGTGAGGAAGTTTGGGTAATTAAAGTGGCCTTTAAGCGTTTTAATTTGGGTTCCAGCCAGTAACACTGACAGGAAACACTGGATGTGCAAATTCTGTCTGGGGAAAAATAAAGAAGTCGCACGTGTTGAGTTTGAGGTACCGGAGATGTCAAATCAAACGCTTGGGAATTTGCCTCAAAAGTTTCCAGCCAGGTCATTCCTCTTAGGGCAGTGAGGGAAGTCATCCAATCTTAGGTCATAGAGGGAGGCTTATGCAACTACAGTTGAAAGAAAATGGCTGGCAGTGGAGACAAAATAAGGAGAAGCCCAAGTTGTAGGAAAAAAAGAGAAGGTTCCTGTTGGCCTTAAGGAAACATTTTTGACAACATCGAGGGTGACAAGGTCAGTTTTAAAGATTTAATGAAAAGAGGGAGTAGGAAACCACAGGTATCGAATGCAGATGCATCATGAGATGGGGCAGGGCTTGAGTGGTTTTTCACAGGAGCAGACTAAGATTTGACCCGTATGGAAGGGCAACATTCTACCCCTCTACAGTCAGTCAGCCTTGTAGGATCCTTAGTACAGATGTGGCTTTCTCATGAAATCCAGGTTCAGGAAAGGATGAACAGAGGGTGGGCTTTTAAGAGAAGTGATTTTTGTCAAAGTGAAAGAGTAGCAATGAGTGGAGTGGCTTGAGTAGACACGTGGGGAAGAAAGCTGGTTGGGTTAGCTACTTTTCTGTGGTTGTGATCAAATACCCTGACAAAAGGACAAGCTAGAGAACCAGGGTTTATTTTGCCTTACAGTTCCAAAACAGACATAGTCCACCATGAGGGAGATGGCCTCGCAGTCAACAAGTAGAGTGATAACATTTTATCCACACACAGAAATCAGAGAGAACAGGAAGTGGACCAGGCTCTAAAACTGTAAAGCCCACCCACAGTGATGTACTTCCTTCAGCAAATTTCCACCCCCTAAAGGTTCTGTTACCTTCCCAAAGAGCAACGTGAACTGGGGAGGAAGTGTTGAAACACATGAGCCTATGAGGGGTATTCCTCATTCAAACCACAACATTGGCCATATGTCAATCAAAATAATAAAGGCACCTGCCTTCGAGTCACTATTGCTGTGGTAAAATGCCATGACCAAAAGCAACCTGAGGAAGAAAGGGCTATTTTACTCAAGTTCCATATAATATCATCATCAAAACATAACAACAGTTCACCATCAATAGTAGTGAGAGCAGGAACTCATGTAGGCCCTGGGACCTGGAGGCAGGAGCTGATGCAGAGGCCATGGGTTGTGCTGCTTACTGGCTTGCTCCTCATGACTTGCTCAGCCTGCTTTCTGAAGAACATAGGACTACCAGCCCAGGGGTGGCACCACCCACAATGGGCTGGGTGCTCCCCCATTGATCACTAATTAAGAACATGCTTTACAACTGGGTCTTATGTAGGTATTTTCTCAATTGAGGTTCCCTTCTCTCTGATGACTCTACCTTGTGTCCAGTTGTAATAAAAACTAGCCAGTAAAGCATTATTGAACAGCTAGAGTTGAAAGAATGCATTTATTTCGACCCTAATCCACCAGCCTACTCTGCGTCATTCACTTTGGGCTGGTGTAAGTGTTGGTAGAGGGTCTGACAACTGCAGTAGCAGGTAAAGTTGGGCGGAGAAGAAAATGGAGACCAGAGTAGGAGAAAAATATCGCACACAGGGTTATGTGAGAACCCTAGGTAAGAAGTAAAGATGATTTGGAGGATGGGTTGTTTCTGGGACTGGAAACATTGATCTGGGAAATGCAAAGGTGTCAGCAACTAAAAAAGCATGAAGCTGAAGTTTTCACTGAACAGCTTGCTACTAATTCAGTCAGACAGTCATGTTTGTGAGGTTTTTGTCTTTTGCTATGTATTGTGATGCTAAATACTGACCCCCAAGGCCCAGTAGCCCCCAGGGATGAAGAATTCACATGTAGACCCAAGTGACCTTCTCCCGCCCAAGTTATCCCTGGTTGGTTAGCTGGGCAGAAGAGAGATAGACAGAGAGGGGAGAAGTCGGTTCCTGGGCTTGGGGTCAGAGGCAAGAGACCACAAGGAAGAAGGAGCAGAAGGAAAGAGAAAGATGCCATGGGGTAAGAGGTCATAAGAACTGTCCGATGTGGACTGGCCAATTGGAGTAAGAGTTGCCAACTCAAAACATGGTGTCCTGACTGCAGGGTAGGCTAGTGGAATGGTGGCATGAAACTTGTGGGAATAACCAACCAATATCTGACTAGACTGAAGTCCTTCTTTGTGAGATGAGACACATTCCTGATGCTACTTGGGTGACCAAGTACCTGAGACTAGATAGTCCAGGGACTTAGAGAAAAACCAAATACAGTTCTACTAAAAGAACAGAGCAATAAAAGTGACTCTTAATGGCATTCTATTATATCCATAACTCCCGTCATAATTCTGTATTATTGATAAGGAGGTAAAAGCTAATAGCTAAGAGGGTATCTGCTCGGTTCTAGTGCTGATTAAAGCTCATTATAAGTATAAAAGTTGTGTGTCTTTTACCTGGGAACTGAATGATCAAAGGTGGGGTAGAAACCCCTGTTTGACATTAAACATTCACTACAACACACGATGCGGAAAATTTGTTTATATCATTGCAGGGACCCCAGAAACAGACCTAGAGTCTAGCTGCAGCACTTATACACTCAAGGCAGATGGAACCCAGTGTCCCAGTGGTTCTTCTGGAACAACAGTCATCTACACGTGTGAGTTCGTCAGCGTCTACGGAGCCAAAGGCAGTAAGAACATAGCCGTGACCTTCACCTCTGTAGGTAAGAACTCTGGCTGTAGACTTTAGACAAATGCATGTTAAACTTGCCAACTGGCTGGGATCATCGCATCAGTGAGCAGAGTAAAGCCGAGCTTTCCCTGGGAGTGGGATGGTGGTCAGATGTCCCTCTATGCCATTTCAATGCAGATGGAATCACCTTAAATTGGTTTGGGTCAGAAAGACTGGAGAGAAACTAATCATGTTGTTCAGATAAAGGAAGCTGTTGGGCTAAGAAAGTGGTATCATGACCAGGCTGTTGTCATTGAATTCATATGATTGCAGACCCCCCCTTTCACCATAATTTGGTTTCCCTTAAATTCCAACAGCCTCAGTTACTTCCCCACTTGTTTCTTCTCTCTCAATCTCTCCATTCTAGAAATAATCCCACATAAAGCTAGAATGACCTGATCGTAAAGAGAGAGAGAGAGAGAGAGAGAGAGAGAGAGAGAGAGAGAGAGAGAGAGAGAGAGAGAGAGAGAGAGAGAAAGGAGAATGAGAACAGGAAGTGTGGCCAGCTTGTAAAACCAACTAGGAACTAGGTGTTTAAACACATGAGCCTGGGGGGGACAACACTGGCCCTATGCTGACTAAAATAATAAAGGTATCATTAATCAACTGGCATTCTAGAGTCACCCCAGCTACAGACATTTCTTTCCATCTCTGAAAATGAACCATTTACAGTCTTTTTGAGAAGTGTCATGAGAAGCAGGATTCTAGCAATACCTGTTTGCCTTCTGCACGTGTTCTGCTATTGGGACTTAGTTCTGAGTATTCAACAGACATAGCTCTGATAGGAACATGTTATAGAGGCATGGTTAGTGCTTGGTGAAAGTTCCTGGTCTGGCCATGTGGCCTATCCCGGAAATGAGAGGAACAGACTTCTGGGTCCATGATACTTTGCTTTCTGCTCAGAAATGGCTAACCTCCTCAGGGAGCTGTTTCCAGATCCCTCCCTCCAGTCAGGCAGGGCAGAGTGAGGGACACACTGTGTCTTGTGTACGTTTTGGCGCTGGGCCTCAGCATGTGGACCCTGACTCAGACACTGTGGAAAGCACTCGCTCCTGATGATGACTAAGAACAAGGTTGATAAATGACTGGAGAAAAGGGCCTGTGGTAATAGGCTCAGGTAATGAGGCAGTTCACCTCCATAGATGACTAAAGCAAGTACCATCTTAAGATGTCAATCACAGGAAAGATCTGCTCCCAGAGTAAAAGAAAGATGGGACAAGAGAAAAATAAGTAATGGGTTTTCATCTCAGTATCTGTATCACGATAATCCCAGCGCTGTCAACAATGTCTTACAGGATCTATTATAGAATTCTAAAAATAGCAGTAAACATGTGATCAATTATACTACTAACCTTAGTTACAGTATTGTATATAGTTAAAATGAAATAGCCATAAATAACATGGAGGTGCTCATACATCTAATCTTCCTGAGATGACCTAAGCATGATTATTTGGAGAGTGAACTTTATGATCCCTCTGCTGATAAAGTAGATCAAGAACCACTCATTGGTTTATGAAGCACCACCTGTATACTAGACCATCAGTAAATGCTAAGGAACAATGAACAGAGGCAAAAGGCTGCCTTCTTATGGGGACAGATATAGAAAGGAGCAAATCTATATCACAGTGGTCTGACATTGGTGATCCAGTGGTGAGCACAGTGGCCTTCCAAGGTACAACACTGTACTGTGGGGAAAGTGCTTAAAGAGTCAATATGAAGTTGTTGCAAGAACCCTGTCCTCTATTTTTCCATTGAGGGGGTCACAGAGGAGGTTGGAGGGGAGTCCGGATTAAGCCAACGTCCCTAAGTTTGCAACCTTTTACCCTGCTAATCATCAGGAGATAATTCCAGCTACAAAGGGGAAGTGCCCGAGGCCCCAAGGCATGTGATGGAAGTGAGTACAGTTCAGAGCACCACCGGGAACAGACTAGAAACAAGTAAAACCCAGGAGCAGCAAGGTACCAATCCCGCGTTGACACGGGTAGAGTCAGGACGGTCTGTGTTGCTGTCTTTGTCTTAAATGTCACTCCCATGTCGATGTCATCCAAAAAACTAGACATTGGATCTGTTGTCAGTTTTTGTCTTGTCTGTTCTGTTTGCACTCTTTCAGCCAACCTAACAATAACCCCGGACCCAATTTCTGTTTCTGAGGGACAAAGCTTTTCTATAACTTGCCTCAGCGATGTGAGTAGCTTTGATGAGGTGTACTGGAACACTTCCGCTGGTATTAAAATCCATCCAAGGTTTTATACCATGAGGAGGTATCAGGATGGAGCAGAGTCGGTGCTGACGGTGAAGACCTCCACCAGAGAGTGGAACGGTGAGTTAAGTGGTCGGACCCTGCAGCAGGCTGTCTAGACCTCTGGAAATACACAATGGTAGGCAGGTGCCTATGAAGGATCTGTCTTAGAACATGCCTATAATGATTACTTTAATTAGTCTTTGTGGACAGTGTGGGGGTCAGATTAGCATTATCCTATTTATTTATTTATTTATTTATTTATTTATTTATTTATTTTCAAGACAGTTTTTCTCTGTGTAGCCTTTGCTGTCCTTGAACTCTGTAGACCAGGTTGGCCTCAAACTCACAAAGACCCACCTGCCTCTGACTCCCAAGTGCTGGGTTAAAGGCATGTACCACCACTGCCTGGCCCACACTATCCCATCTTACAGATGTGGGAAATGATGCTCACAAGTAATAATAAATGTGGTAGTACACGTTAAGTTGTGCAGCCTGGATCTAACTCCACAGCCAGCACTCCCGTCGTCATGACAATAGGAGTTTTGTTTTTTTTTTTTTTTCAAAATAGCTTTAGTAGGGCCTGAGAAGTAACTCAGTCAGTAAAGCACTTACCTTGCAAGCATGAGAACCAGTGTTTGATCTACAGAAACCACATAAAAAGCCCTGCAACCTGAGCAGTGGTGGTAGGGGCAGGTGGAGACAGGTAGATTCTGGGAGACTTGCTAGCCAGCCAGTCAAGCCTGCATGGCAAAGCTCTAGGTAAGTGAGAGACTCTGTCTCAGAAAATGGAGGGTATCTAGGAAACAACACTGGAGGTTGTTCTCTGGTCTCCACACATGTGTGTATGCATATGTATATGCGTGCCTGTACACACATGCATCTGTATATACTTGTGCACACAAAATTATGACGTTAATATAGATTTACTACAGACGGGCACTAGGCTACCCAGCTGCGCCATGAAAACTCTAGTGTTTATATATTTAGTTTTAAATAAAGGAGCGTTTGTTTTTTTTCTGTTTATATCTCTACATTGTTCATGTTGCCAGGAGACACAAGTCACTGAAGGAATAAATGTTCAGTAGAACTGTGTGGTAACAGCTGGCATCCACAGAGCCTTTATGATAGAGTAGGTCACTGGGCTGAGTGCTTAAACATCCAGGGCAGCTGCTTAAACGCTGTTTTGACCTCTAGTGCCACGGTGTCCTATGGTCTAAGGGACCACTCATTTAGAGACAGACAAGTGGCTGGCATAACACCGAAGTGCTCTATGATGTCCCAGCTCTTCAAAGGCTTTCTCTTTTCTGCACACCATCAACTCCCCATTCTTCCCTCGGTTGTGGGAGAAGCTAGGAGTAGAGTGTTTGGAGCCCAGTTTCATTCTTGACCTTGGATAAAGCCACGTAATTTGATTGGAGTGAGTGCATACTTGAAGGTAGGAGGGTTAGTGGCTAGTTCTTCAGACCTGTCAGGTATGTAGGAGGGAAGTCAGTCCAGCTTTCCAGTGTCCAGGAAGGTGGAACAGGTCCATACACAAGTTTGGGGAGAAAAACTTAGTCTCTTCTTGCCGCTGATCTATTTAGGAGCAATGACGTCATCGCAATGATGCCTTTTAAGAGCAATGATTTTACTCTGTGTCACTGTTGCTCCTTCCTCCTCAGGAACCTACCACTGCATATTTAGATATAAGAATTCATACAGCATAGCCACCAAAGACGTCACTGTTCACCCTCTGCCTCTGGAGTCGGACATCATGATGGATCCTTTGGAAGCCAGTGGTCTTTGCACCAGTTCCCATCAGTTCAAGTGCTGCATAGAAGAGAACAATGGGGAAGAGTACATCGTGACCTTCCACGTGGATTCCTCGTCCTTTCCTGCTGGTAAGAGGCAGACCATGCCACCACTAGGTCACATTAGCTCATAGGTGGGAATTTTTAATCTTCAAAGTACTCGTTAATAAAGACACAGGGACAGAGGAGCCACACTTGTAGGTACAGGGATGTGTGTAATCGTAGTTACTCGGGAAGCTGACGGGTGGATCCATATGCTAGGCCTGCCTAAGCTATCATAGAGAATTCAAGGGCAAGCGTGGCAAATTGGTGAAACCCTGTCTCAAAATAAAAAATGAAAAGAGGTTAAGGGTGTAGTTGTGTTGCAGAACACTGGGCAGACCCATGGGAGGCCCAGGGGAAACATCCTCAGTACCCGGAGAGGAGGCTAGACTTCTAACCATGACTGATGGGGTTTGTTTCCCAGTCTTCTACTGGGCGTGTCACCCTTTGAAGATCCTGTCATTGTGTGATTGGTGAATGTAGTAGGGATTGGCTCAGGGACCATTTAAAGTACAAAAGCTGGGGCTGGAGAGGTGGCTTGGTGGTTAAGAGCACTAACTGCTCTGAGATTAAAAAAAAATCCAGGGTAGTGTATCAGGGAGAATTCTGCCCGTCTTTTTTATCTTGTTTTGGTATATGGCTGATGACTCACTGGTTTGAACCAGAAGTCTTGGGTGGAGCCCGCAAGTTTTCCTCCATCTCCACACTCTCAGAGCGTCCAACCAGACACTCTGATAGGGCATCCTTCTTTTTCATAACTTGATAGAGAATGACCCAATCATCCTTATATGAATGATTGCAGCCAGCAAGATGATAAGAGAGAAAGAACCAAGCAGCGCGGAGGGAAAGTAGCAAGGATGATGCTTCCTGAAGGCATTTGCCGTTATCAGCATCCCAGAACCTCTGGTTGATGGCTCCAGGGTCAGGAAGACCTTGTTCTTTTAAAGTCTTTCATTCGGTGTATTTTATTTTATGTATCTAAGTATTTTGCCTGCGTGTCTGTGTGTGTTTCACATTCACACACAGAGCCTGTGGAAGTCAGAAGACTATGTTGAGCACCCTGGAAGTGGAGGTATAAAAGAATATGAGTCACCACGTGGGTTCTGGGAACCAAACCCAAGTTGTCTACAAGAGTAGCCAATGCTCTTAACCACTGAGCCATCTCTTCAGCCCCAGTCTTTGTATTTTAAATGGTACCCTAGCCATTCCCCACCATATCCCACCCTTGGCACAATGACAGGATCTTCAAAGAGTGACATGTTCAGTAGAAGGCTAGGTCAGAAAAACAATAATTCTTCAGTCATGGTTGGAAAGAAAATAGGCATGGGATGGAGAGCTAGCTTAGAAGTTGAATGTGGGGGGTGTCCACAACCAGCATGACTAACAGAGTAATGAGTCAAGGGACGAAAGAAGCCAGTTTGGGTTAACATGTCTAAGCAGCTAGTGTTGGTTCAAACTTCGCAAACCTGACCATAAGTAATTTATTTTAGGCCTAGTTAAGCAGAGCGAAGTTCGATGAAAGTTTTCTTGGTAATAATTGACTCAATCTGGTATGCACATTAAAGCAAATATACATAAATCTCCTTGAGGAACAAAGTAAGCTATCTAAAGATCAGATGTGACTGCATCCTTATTAAGTACACATGGCATCTTCCACAACTATAGGCTCTATAGAATGACTGAGAAAAACAAGCTCATGATAAGGGTTTGAGGAAGGATCCTGTGTAGTCTTGGTCACACAGATAGAGCAAAGGTCACCAGGACATAAACCTTGGCTCCCAGTCTTCTGGGCAGATAACAGGTTATGCATCCCATCCTTTGAAGGGACATCTATGTTGCCACTAGTGCTTTTCTGTGAGCACCAGGACCTCCAAGTCTCCTACAGTTGAATGCACTTGGGAGAGGCTCTTGCAGAGGACCTGGGTTTGGCTTTAAGCATCCTCACTGGATACCTTACAGCCACCTATAACTCCAATTATAGTGTATCCCACACACTCTTCTAGCATCTGTGAGATCCTGCAACACATGTACACACAAATTAGAAGTAAATTAATAATAATCATAAATCATTTAGGCATACATTTTATCGTCTATAACGATCTATGCTTATCAAAAGCAATGTGTCTAACAGTAAATATCCTAAGAAGGGAGTAGCATATACTGAAAAAGCAGTGGACGTTCAGAAATCAAGACTCTAGTTAGATAGAGAAGGCTGTGTTACATCATTGGACGATGGAAAGTCACCCCAGATACTGAAGAACACCAATATCGCCACATTCTGATGCCAGCATGCATACATTGGGTATTTCTTATACGCCTAATAATCAGCCAAGCACTGGGAGATATGAAGATCAAGGGGACTGGGGATTTTCTCTATTGAAGCTTCTGGGTTAGTAGCTCCTTAGGGAAGAGAGATAGCTTAATTGTCAAGAGCATATACTGCTCCAAGTTTGAGTTCAGTTCCCAGCACCCATCTTAGGTGGTTTTACAAGCACCCGCAATTCCATCTCCGTGGTATCTGTTGCCGTCTGTTGGGCTCTGCAGGTAACTGCACTAACACGTACATAAACACCCATGGGTACATAACTTTTTAAAAAATTTTATATTAATCTTTAAAATATAGAACTGTCTATAAAGATATAAATCACTGTGGGGCAGGCTGCAGTCAAAGTTCAGAGCAGGATGTAGCCTCAGACTTGAAACCATGAATGGTCAAGGTGACATTTTGGCTAGCACACATTCAAAGATGAATTTACCTACTCTGAGAACCAGAGGTTATTTTCACATAAATATGTGAAACCATATTAAAACTAAATGTCACAAATTCCCAGGAGATTTTGGGACAAGCTTGTTCATATCAGAACATCTTGACAACCTTTATTATGCCTTGTCTATTCATATTGTGAATTCATATTCTCAATAATGCTGTCTTTAGAAAGAGAAGTTATTGGCAAGCAGGCGTGCTACAAATACAGTCTCCCAGGAAAGTTACCTCCACGGTGTCCCAAAGACGTTGACGTGTTCTGCCACTTTACCAATGCAGCCAACAGCTCAGTCCGGAGCCCATCTATGAAGCTTACCCTTGTTCCAGGTGAGTGCATTTCAATGACTTTCGAGTCATATAATCGTGAGCAGAGACTTAGTTATTCATTGACGTCTTCATTTGCATATAATGGCTTTGGGTGAACCACCGGGAATTACAAAAGAAACAGAGGCGATGTTCTCTGGCCTCTAGCCTAGGGGAGTGAGAGATGCAACGGGAGATGCTGTCACAGATGCTAGAGTGACCATAAAGATAGAGCTATGGTGCGAGGCCAGAAAGGCTGCCTGGTTTAACTCTACTGCTGATGGTGGAGAGGAAACCTGGCAAATGAAATCCCTCTTGGGCCAAGCTCTGCAGGCAAGGGGGTGGCAAGGCAGACTGGCATGGGTGGGATTTCTGTCCTCCTGAGATTCTTTACAGAAATAACATCAAGAGAATGTGTCCTTAGCAGTGCTCTTCCTGAGTAGAACCATTTGAAAAGAAATGGTGGGAAGATCAGGTGCTACCCCTCCTATCCTCTGTCACCACTGAGCCAGTGTGGCCTGGCCTATTCTCAAGATGAGAAACTGTGATCTGTGTGACTGTTTCTATGAGAATTCATGTGGAAGAGCCCTCCCCAGTCACCAGAAGACCAGGTGATATACATGGCTCCCTTGTAACTGGAGCCCCCGATACACAAAGGTTCCATAGTTGTTCTAACAAATTAATTTGAATGCTGTGTGTACAGTCTTGTACATATTGGTAACTTGGGCCTGTCCATTAAGTTAGGAAGGTATTATCTCTGACCTTAAGATCCTTGATAAACAGGGTTATCTCCAGTTATACCCATTTCCCTACAGATGACACAACTTCATTCTTATTTATGGCTCAAAGAAATTCCTAATTGTCTCTTTCATTTCCATGTTTCTGACGCAGGGAAGAATGTCACATGCCAGGATCCCATCATAGGTATTGGGGAACCTGGGAAAGTTATCCAGAAGCTGTGCCAGTTCGCAGGTGTTTCTAGAAGCCCTGGACAGACCATTGGTGGAACCGTCACTTATAAATGTGTAGGCTCCCAGTGGAAGGAGGAGACAAGGGCCTGCATCTCAGCCCCAATCAATGGTTTGCTCCAGTTGGCCAAGGTAAATCTGAAACCCTGGACTGTAAATCCTTGGGGATGGGTATCTCTCTGGCTCAGTAGAATTCTCAGCACTTGGAAAAATTGGCCATGTATCACTCTGAAATGTATGGCCACATATCATACTGGTTATTTTTCTAATTACTGTGACAAAAATCTACCGCAAAAGAAACTTACAGGAAGAAAGATTTTGTTCTAGCTCACAGTTAAAGAGGGAAGACCATCAAGGTGAAGAGGGAAGAGGGAGGAGCAGAAGGAGGCTGATCACATTGCATCTATAGTCAGGAAGCTGAGGGAGATGATGCTGATGCCCACATTGACTTCATCTTTTCAATCCCAGAACCCCAGTCTGTGGAATGACACAGCCACATTTAGAGTAGGTCTCCCCACCTCAGTGAACTCAGCCTAGAAACTCTCTATTAGATATTCCCTAAGATTGTTTCAGTGATGACTCTAAATCCCAGCATGTTAACAATCAGGACTAATCATTTCAAAAATGAAACCTAGAATTGCTTTAAAAACACTTACATTTGACCATGACGTCAACAACAGGTGTGTCATTCTCTAGGCTCGCCTGAATGTCTAACCTAAAATACACAGCACCTCACGTCTGAGACCTGCAAGTGCTGGTGGATTATACTTTTCTTACTAAGTTCTTTCAAGTGTTTCTGATGACAAATACCTGTAATATTTTCATAAAGAGATAATATAGAAACGAGATTCAATAACAAATGATCAGGAAGGTATTGAAAGTGCCCTAGTATAAAGAATTTAAATAAAACAAGTATCTGCATGTTCACAAATGGGTACTCATCAAAGGTTTTCTATAGAAAAATTGTTTTTCAACTCACACTTCTTAAGGAGTTGAAAAGGTAGATAGAGTCAGATGGTTGTGATGCAAGCTTTTATTCCCAGCACTCAGGAGGCAGAGGCAGGCGGATCTCTGAGTTCATAGCCATCCTGGTCTACAGAGTGAGTACCAGGACAGCCAGGGCTATACAGAAAAATCCTATCTTAAAAAAAAGATAGTTAGAAAGCTGATGTGTGCAAATAGATGATATAATTTGTCATCTGAATCAAGATACTCTGAGAATAAAAATGGGACAATTCTTTATTTTTATAATAATGTTTTTATTATTAAAATATAATCATTTAATGTTGTCCCCATTCCATTTCTCTCTTTCAAATCTCCTCTTGTTTCCGTTTCTCTTTAGTTTATATATTTTTCACACACACACACACACACACACATCTTCTCATTTAATGTTGCTTGTATGGAATATGATTTCAGGGCTGACCACTTGAGATTGGATAGCCAATTAGGAAATTCATCCCTGGATGAGACTGCTTCCTCTGCTCTCAGTGTCCCTTAGTTGCCTGTAGTTCTTCGTCTAGGCATGGGACCCTGTGAAATTTCCCCCTTACCTGTTAGCATGTCTGCTAATGTTGTCCCTGTGCAGGTCTTGTTGAGGCACCCATGTTACTGAGGCATCATGGATGAAGCCTTCTTGGTTATTTTTAGGCGACACAATCTCACAGATGATTTCCAAGTCCTCTGGCTCTTACAATCTTTCCATCGCTCCTTCCTCAGTTCTTTTCTGAGCCTTGGATACATATTTTGGGTTGTAGATGCAGCCATTGGATTGGACGCCCCACGAGCAGTCATTTTCCGCATTTTGGCTAATAATGGGCTTCTGTAATAGTTTCTGTCTATTGAAAAGACTTTTGTTGGTGAGGGTTGGATGCCTCATTTATCTGTGTGAATATGTGTAAGTATTTAAAATGCAGCTAGGAATTACGTTTCAGTGAAGTGGTGGTATGAGGTCGTCCTCTAAGATGCATGACCTTGCTAGCCCCAAGTTGTTGGCTAGATTTCTAGGAGCCACATGATTTCCCTGCTGTTGAATGAACCTTAAATCCAATTAGACAGCAGTTGGTTACTACCAAGATATGAGTGCCACTGTTGCAACTCTAGGGATACCTTACCATATTGGTCGCTTTACAGGTTCATAGGCTTCACAGCTTTCTAGAACTACAGTTCACTTCACTCCCTTGGCAGCTTGCATAGCACTTTTGGGAACTATGAAAGTAAAGGAGGACACTCTTAATAATTATACTGATATAACAGATATAGAATGATAAAATATGGATGGACAATCATATTCATAATCAGAAGTATAAGTAGTGTAAGAAAAAAAGTGTGACATGTGGACAAGTGACTAGTTTATTTTACTCTAACTCTCTAGCAACATACCTCCCATTCCTTTCTTTCTAGTTAGTTTCCAGGTTGGACTATGTTTAACTTTGCTTTCTTCATGAGATCTTAAGCCTTCTCCATCCTGAGGGCTGTGCATAGAGTTTAAGGGGAGAAGGCTTTAATTTACAGTATATACTATTGAAGTGGGCACCGAGAAAAAAGGAAACCACAGCTTCCAGATTATTGGATCAAAATAATTTCATTTGTTTTTTTTTTTAAAACTAGGCTTTGATCAAGAGCCCCTCCCAGGACCAGAAGCTCCCTAAATACCTGCGGGACCTTTCTGTTAGCACTGGGAAGGAAGAACAGGACATACGCTCGTCGCCCGGGAGCCTGGGAGCCATCATCAGCATCCTTGATTTGCTTTCAACAGTTCCCACTCAAGTGAATTCAGAAATGATGAGGGTAAGTGTACTTAAGGCTTGTGGGAGTTGGGGGTCTTGCCTTCTGGCACCTCTGGATTTGTGTGCAGAAAGCATCACTCCTTCCCACACAGCCTCTCTCAGAGCGCTGACTTGGATACAAGAATAGAATAGTGTGCTCTGTAGGCTATGGCTTCGAGGAGAGCAGAGGGCTTTAGGATATCTTTAAAGAATCCCTGCTTTCATTTATTTGTTCAAATCGAATGAATTCCTGCTAGTTTTCTCAAAAACTGGTAATTTAGAGGTTACAAGATATGTGCAAAGTGGGTATGATGGTGTCACTCTGGCACCTAGGAGTCAAGCCTCTTGGTACGCCTGTAAAATACTGGCTTGATTAAAATCAGATTCTGAGAAGGTCTGTCAAAGACTGTCTTTGTTGAATTAATTGATTTAGGAAGACCTATCTGAATTGTGGGCGGCACCATTCCCTAGGCTGGGCATCCTGAATTGGGTAGGAGTATAGGACATGAGCTGAGCACTTGCATGCGTGCCTTTATTTGCTGCTCTCTGCTCTTGACTGTGGCTGTAATATGACCAGATCACTTAAGATCCTGCCACTGTCAGCTGCCCTGTCATGACAGGCTGTGATCTGAAAATTATAGGCCCTTAACTTGTTTTTTGTCATGGTATTTTGCTAACAGTGTTAGAAAGGAAGCCAAGACAAGAGTCTCAAAGGTCTTACACTGGTTGTAAACTGGGAGGTACTTGTTTGGGGAGAAAAGAGAGGTCGTAATTGTTCAAATATAGAAACTTTAATGAAGGGAAACATACAGAGGTAAGTCAGAATAAAACACATAAGGGGTGGGGATGGGACACTCAGAGGCCACAGACTTTATAAGCCATTACCACACTATAGACAAAAGATCAGATTTCACACAACTCCAGTGATAGTGGAAATTTTAGGGGAGATCACCCTTCTCAGAAGCTATAGATTTGAAGGCCAGTATAGTTTTTAGCAGAGACAAGCTTGGGATGAAGAAAACAGAGTGAAGGGACTGCATGGATGATTTATGTCAACTCTTCCCACTCCCATCTTTCTGTTGCCTGCCTCCTAGTGGCTAAACCCAACAAGAGGCCAACAAGCATGGAGCCTAGTAGCAATGTGCAAAGCTTTACATGTGTGGGTGGGGACAGTCCTAGCATGGGATGGGTAGTTTGGGCAGAAAACATTGTGTCACTGTTCGAAAGGTGATTCATGGCTGCGAACCATGCTCCCAGAGATAGTGCTAGAGAAGAACCTTTCTTCACTTCTTCCAGCTTCTGGGGGACACCAGATATACTTTGGTTCCTGCTGTACTTGTCCTGAATCTCTCTGTCCAAGTCTTTTTCTCATTTGGATTTTGTAACGATATATCAGAGTTGGGATAAACTCAGATAATTCAGAATAAATCTTGACTTAGGTTCATTTTCTTGCTGTGATAAACACCATGACCAAAAGCATTTTGGGGGAGGAAAGGTTACAGGCTGCAGCCCATCACTGAGCGAAGTCAAGGCAGGAACTTGACGCAGAAGCCATAGAGGAATGCTGCTTGATGGCTCATGATCTCATGCTTTGCTTGCTTTCCTAGATAGCATAGGACCACTTTGCACAGGGAATGGTGCTGCCCACAATGGACTGTATCAATTATGGCAATTGAGACAAATTTTCACAAACACACCCACCTGCCAGTCTGCTCTAGGCAACCCCTCTATCATGACTTTTTCTTGGGCTACACTTGTGACTCTATGTTGTGTCAAGTCGATAGTGAAAGCTGGCTGGAATGGATCCTTAAAATAATTACATATATAAAAGCTATCTATCAGTATAAGGTCACATTCTCAAGGTTTGGGTATCAGGATATGTCCTGTAAGAGGTTGCCACTCAATCTATTCCATAGGCTTATTCTTCTCTAAGTCAGAGAAAGAAAAAATAGGAGAAAAGATATTTTCCAGAGAAGGGAGTAAATGAAAAGCATCAGCTCAAAGCTTATGAGAAAGAGAAATTATTTATCAGACAATAAAACTTGGAAACAGTTTCATAGCTTATTTGATGCTCAGGGCTAAAGTGGATCTTCTGAGACTTTGTCTTGCTGGTGACCTGCCACCTACCAAAATCCTTCACAGGCTTGAGATTTAAAGCAAAGTCAACCACTGGCCTGGGGAGATGTCTGGGGATGTCTCCAGTATGCATGTACATGAAATGGGTGCTGGGCCTGGATCCCAGTGTTGAGAGAGCAGATAGGAGGACACTCCCCAGCCAGCCAATCATGCAGTACCCATGAGCTCCTGATTCAGTGACAGACCCTGTGGACAGCTACTGTGAAAGAGACCCAATGTTAACCTCTGGCCTCTGCACCTACACACACACACACACACACACACACACACACACACACACACACACACACACTGACACATATGCACATGAATGTGTATATGTTTACAAAAATAAATGAGAGCCAAAAAATAGTAAATAAGACCTCACCCAGCCAGCTAAATAGGTCTCAAAAGTGTGGGAGTGATTCTCACAGTCACTGTTACTGAATACTCAGCAAAATCCTACAGCCTTGTGGCGTCTGCCTCTGTTGAGCTCTGTTGAGAGGAGAGGAGAGATTTTTTTTCCCCGCTGCTTGGGCACCAACCAGGATTCAGAGTAAGTCTGCTTTGTCTTTTTGTCTTGAAAAATTATTTCACTCCCCACCCTCTACTCCTGTCACCTGCAGGATATACTTGCTACCATTAATGTCATCTTAGACAAGTCCACCTTGAACTCCTGGGAGAAGTTACTACAGCAACAGAGCAACCAGAGCTCTCAGTTCCTGCAGTCAGTGGAGAGGTTTTCCAAAGCGCTCGAGCTGGGAGACAGCACCCCTCCGTTCCTCTTCCACCCTAATGTTCAGATGAAGAGCATGGTGATTAAACGTGGCCACGCCCAAATCTACCAACAGAAATTTGTCTTCACGGACTCTGACCTATGGGGTGATGTAGCCATTGATGAGTGTCAGCTGGGAAGCTTGCAGCCTCATTCATCGATCGTTACTGTGGCTTTTCCAACTCTCAAAGCCATCCTGGCCCAGGATGGACAGAGAAAGACACCTTCCAACAGCCTAGTAATGACCACCACTGTCAGCCATAATATCGTCAAGCCTTTTAGGATTTCTATGACATTCAAGAACAACCATCGTTTGGGTGGCAAGCCACAGTGTGTCTTCTGGAACTTCAGCCTTGCCAATAATACAGGGGGCTGGGATAGCAGTGGGTGCACTGTGGAAGATGATGGTAGGGACAATAGGGACAGAGTCTCCTGCAAGTGTAACCACCTGACGTCATTCTCCATTCTCATGTCCCCAGACTCCCCAGACCCAGGATCTCTTTTAAAAATACTTCTGGATATCATTTCTTACATCGGGTTGGGCTTTTCCATAGTCAGCTTAGCTGCCTGTCTAGTTGTGGAAGCCATGGTGTGGAAATCCGTGACCAAGAACCGAACTTCCTATATGCGCCACATCTGCATCGTCAACATTGCCCTTTGCCTTCTGATTGCTGACATCTGGTTCATTGTGGCTGGTGCTATCCACGATGGGCATTACCCACTCAACGAAACAGCCTGTGTGGCCGCCACATTCTTCATTCACTTCTTCTACCTCAGTGTCTTCTTCTGGATGCTAACTCTAGGCCTCATGCTTTTCTACCGGCTGATTTTCATTCTACATGATGCAAGCAAGTCCACGCAGAAAGCAATTGCCTTTTCTCTAGGCTATGGCTGTCCACTCATTATCTCATCCATCACAGTGGGGGTTACACAGCCACAGGAAGTTTACATGAGGAAGAATGCATGTTGGCTCAACTGGGAGGACACCAGAGCACTGCTGGCTTTTGCCATCCCAGCGTTGATCATTGTGGTGGTGAATGTGAGCATCACAGTTGTGGTCATCACCAAGATCCTAAGGCCCTCTGTCGGAGACAAGCCAGGCAAGCAGGAGAAGAGCAGCCTATTCCAGATCAGCAAGAGCATCGGAGTCCTCACGCCACTCTTGGGGCTCACTTGGGGTTTTGGTCTGGCCACAGTGATCCAAGGGAGCAATGCTGTGTTCCACATCATATTTACTCTCCTCAATGCCTTCCAGGTAAGCTCACGGTACCAGGCTCTCAGGAAGGGCCCATTCTTGTGGGATAAATTAATGATAGAAACACAAACAAGAGGAGGAATGGGGAAGGGTTTTCATGCACAGAAGACCTAAGCTTTAGAGAACAGTAATTACAAACACTCAAAGAGACAAGGCGACAGAGTCCTATGCTTCTATGGAACCTTGAACCTTTTATCACCTACATTATAACTTGGTTCCAAATGTCCCTGTAATACAAGTAGGAGGAGAGTCACCATCCTAAACTAGACGAGGCTGTTTACTCAAGATAATCTTGCCTTAGTCTTATCTCTTTAATATAGCACTACCACTAAGTCAAGTCAGGGTTCCATTTAGTCTCTGTGAGCATCAGCGAGCTTTGTGAAACCAGGTTCCTGTTAGTCAGTGTATCTCCCTCTAGTGTCTAATAAAGGCCTTGGTCCAAGGCATGTTTTCAAAGGACAATTGAAGGAAATAGATGCTGGGTACCACATAGTTTCTCTGGAAAGATACGTTGAAAAATGAACTCCCTGTATGTGCCAATCTACTTGGTGATGTTCATGGGCAGACATTTTTTTTTCTTAGAGTATGTAGTCATTTACGGTGGGTGCCGATTTGTTAGATGAGCTATAAGAGAAAGATGGACAACAAGGAAGCATCTTGTTCCTGAATGCTTGTGACAAAAAAATGGGTGAATCCCAACTCCTACCACTGTGTGTTATAAGCTACAAGATTCTTAGCTTTCAAGATATGCTCCTATGGATAGAAATTATTGATTATTCTTCACAACATAGAATGAAGAATGATATGGATTAGAAACATGTACTTAGTAGCATAACCTGCATGGAAATACTGTTCATGACTGGAGGAAAATAGAAATGATTCCCTTAGCATCAATTATTTAAGGCTCCTCAGTGCGTAACGATTGCTTCTTGCAATTTTATCATGTTCTGGACTTATCACATCCACTCAGATTTGGGAAAGAGGTGGGACAGACTCAACACCTGCTTATTAAAGCTTTCTTTGGAACTGAATCTTAAAACACAGCTCTTAATCCTTTCCACAGGGGCTCTTCATTTTGCTCTTTGGCTGCCTCTGGGATCAGAAGGTAAGAACAATGATAGTTCTTGTGCTTCTGGAAATGTCTAAAGATGCCCAAAGTCTATTGTATTGACCCTGGCTTCTTTTAAACAATGCAGGTGCAGGAAGCTTTGCTGCATAAGTTTTCATTGTCAAGGTGGTCTTCTCAACACTCAAAGGTAAGCCTGCCATGAAGACATTTCTTGGTTCATATTCTTGTGATGTCCACTGATATGATACAAGGAAGTAGACTAGCTCTTACCTTAGGGTTATAACCAGGGTTCCTTAGCAAAGAAAGAAAGATAAAATGGTGAGAGAGAAGGGAAGGAGGAGGGGAACTAGGGAGGGGAGGGGAAGGGGAGGAAAAATAAAGGGAGGTGAGGAATGGGCAAAGAGAAAGAGGGAGGGAAGGGAAAAGGAAAAGAGGGCAGGAAAGAAAGACAGAGGTAGAGAGAAAGGAAGAGTGAAAGAATAGAGGGGGATGGGTAAAGGGGAGGGGGATCACACCTCATATATATTTACAAGCTATTCTTCCAGTCCAGAACATCCCATACACTGGCCTTCACTTGACAAAAATAGCATTTAAAACACAAGAAAGAGGCCACTAGACAGCAGCAAGCCAAACCCTCCAAGAGATCCAAACAGCCTTGATCTCCCAGACTTGCTTTGTGATTGTCTTTTCTCCCTCTCTCTTCTAGTCAACATCCTTAGGTTCATCAACACCTGTGTTTTCGATGAGTTCTCCGATATCCCGAAGATTTAATAATCTTTTTGGTAAAACAGGTATGTAGTGACTACTAGGTACTCCCAGGTGGACCAGATCATACTGGCCCTGACCTACTCCTGCCTCCATACCCCGCTTCTTGTCAGGGACCTAAACTACTGTGTTTAGGGTAGATGTTGAATGCTGGAACTTGTTTACATGCTCACAAGCAACCAGGAGGTGGTTAAAGAGGGGCAGTTACTCTAAATGTAAAAGGGTAACTAATGTAAAGTCACAAAGATGTTAGGAATCTTGTCACGCCCTGGGGATCTGTCTATCAAATAGAAACAGAACCTGCAAGTTTCTGGGCTTGTCCAACACAGAATTCTTTTCTGTGTCACACAAAGAATAAACATGGAGATTTTGGTTATAGAATTCAAGTCAAGGTTGTTCTTCCCCTTTATGAGTTTGTTTTGCATTGACATTTATAAACTGGGTATACATACATGAGGTATCATGCAGCCTAGACATTCCATTGGACACTTCTAAGTTCAACCTGGGAAATAGGAACTAGATAGCATTAATGACTTCAGAACTGATCTTAGCTAATCAAAATGTAAATCCCAGTCCCAACCACTGCCTCCTACAGGACAGCTCCAGAACACTACCCCTGACAGGACAGTCCCAGCATACCACCCGATAGAGCAGACCTGTTACACTGCCCCTCAACAGGGAATGCGGACCACACTCCCCGTCCCACAAGGAAATAACTGCCCAAACTCCATCCTTTTCATTTCTTTTTCAGTGTTCAGGATCAAAGCCAAGTTCTCATGCATTCTAAGCAAGCCGTCTATTCCTGAGCCACCTCCCAGACACCCCTCCATCTCTTTATAACCAGATAGACCTCACAAATGCAAACTTAGACTGTGTGTACTTCCAGACCCTGGCTACCATACATTTGATATCAAATATATCTGAGTCTGAATATTCTGAGAAGTCTGTGGAGACCAAACCTCCACTGGATATATGCTTCCTGCTTCCATTTGGGGGATCACTCAAGAGACTGGGAGAGTGTCCCTTTTACTTTATTAGTCACTAATTTGACCTAAATATGAAATGACCGAGTCTTTAGAACATCAAAACTATTGCACAGTATAGATATTTAGCATTTCCAACGAAGTGAGCAGAAGTTACAACATAACACACAGAATCTAAACTTTGCAAATACCAGGCCACTAGAATATGCTTGTTTTTTGAGAATGATCCAGGTCTAAGTTGGGGTATGGGCCTTGTTCCTTGTGTATCAAGGTCTGAGATTCCTGGTCACTGCTGCTGGATAGTTTTATGTAGGTCATTGGTACTGCCTTGCTCTGGATAATTTGGGGGAGGGGCGGGAAGCTAATTACTGTAACTTTGGTTTATGTTGTCAGCAGCCCCAAAGGTCCACCAAGGCAATGATGGACACCTTGTTATCAGTGGCAGTTCATCCTCCTGATGGTAGGGTAGTAGTCATTTCAACTCTTCCCTTGCGCGGTGTATGCTGTTTATCTACCCCAAGCACAGTGCACAGTGCCTGCTGTCTGCCCACGTAAGGCTGAGCAGTCATGCCAACTGCCCTCCCTGCTGTCCTGGTCCATGGTACTTCTGTCAGTATCTGTCCCTCTTTGCATCCTGCCTCTTCTTCCCTTATGGTTAATCTTCTCTTTCCCTTTCTTCCCTTTGTGAATCTTCGGCTCAATGGTTTGTTCCTTCCTAAGGATGCCCCCAAGTCAAGATAAGCAAGGGGACCAGAAAGCTTTCCTTGTGTACAAGCCCCCAGGTCCATGCATGTGGGGTCTTACGGAGAGACTTCCTACATTGAGATCTTCCCGGTCCATGTGAAAATCTGACTCCTGGTGTGTGGTGTAGTTAGCGCGCTTGGTGGCTGCTGCGCATGCTCGAGGACAGCACTTCCGGGCAGCACTTCCGTTGTTTGTTCTCTGGCATGTTGGGTTAGGGAGGAGGGCAGGCATGGATTTGTTTCTAGGCATGGCTGCTGCACCAGAGCTCATCTTGGTTCCTTAGAAGATATTTGCCCCACAAAGTGCCTGAACTTTTGTCTTTGAGGCTGAGATGCTGTTTTGTTTTGTTTTTTTTTTTGCAGGAACATATAACGTTTCCACCCCAGAGACAACCAGCTCATCCGTGGAAAATTCCTCTAGTGCTTACTCATTGCTCAACTAGGACCAGATAGTGCCAAATTCACAGGAGCTCTCAGAAATAGGGCCCCTGCCAAGAAAAGGGACCCATATCCAAATCTATGGGTAAAGTGTTCTCTCTGCAGACTTCTGGGAGCAGATGCTGAAGAGACTCTTTGAATAGAGAAGATGCTTTCTTTTGTAAAGACAGACTAAATGCAATGGCCATGTTTAATTTTGCTCCCACCCCTATCCCTTGTGTAATGCCAAATATGTATAGTATTTAAAAGAACCCTCCTACAAGGCTCAACCTTTCTCTGTGTATTGTAAAATAGAAAATTGAGAGTTTTACACACACACACACACACACACACACACACACACACACACACCCCATTGGCTACAAAGATAAAAGCTGATTGAAACAGAAAGTAAAAAGAGAGTATCCAGGATTTCAGTGAATTCAAGAAAGGAAAGAATGGGTTGGGGATTTAGCTCAGTGGTAGAGCGCTTGCCTAGGAAGCGCAAGGCCCTGGGTTCGGTCCCCAGCTCCAAAAAAAGAACCAAAAAAAAAAAAAAAAAGGAAAGAGTGGGGAGGGGAGAGAAAGGATGATATAAAGGAAGGTAGGAATGAAGGGAAGGAGGGAGGGGTGAGATAGGAAGGAAGGAAGGATAATGTAGAAAACATTAGGGAGCACATCAATTTCCACAATTGTGATCTAATATGGCTACTCATCTACCACAGCCCTGGGAATGAAATATATGGCTTAAAAATGGAAAATGAGATGAAACCATGGGGAATGTAGATAAGTTCCTGATCTTTCCCTGGCTAAAAGGATAAAAGACAGAGGAGGGAAAGTAGAAAAGAAAGTAGGAGGGAAAGATCACCATGAGGATGCTTGTGGCTGGATGATAATATTTGCAAGCAGGTGCACCCAAGGAGACACAGTTCTCCTCATGAGAAGGACATGTATGAATCTTTGTATGTCAAGGGCTGAGCAAAGCAGGGTGAACATGCAGAGCATGTATGACAGCCACTCTGCAAGATTCAAGAAAGGTTTGTTTCTCATGATCTGTCAGAAAAGTATTGCATGCTAGTTCGTTCAGCATTTTGGAAGCAATGCATGCATATGCGTATATTTTATCCAATAATTGACAAACTTGATCTACTGCACTGAGATCAGAGTCCCACATCTTCCTTACAGGTAACAGCTTTAACCAGGTACTAGCTGTGCATTGTAGAATAGATTTAATAATTGTGTAGCGTGTACATTTTTATTTTGCCTTTGTGACTTCATTGCAACCATGCCAACGATAGCCCTTGGTGTGCCATCCGTATTGCTATGCACTGTCCTTTCCCAGCCATCTAAGTTCCCAGGCCAATATACATTGAGAGTTTCTATGGCCTGATTTGTGTTTCTTGCAGCCACTTGGAAAGCTTTTGGAGAAAAAGTAGCTGGCTCTTCTGTGCTCCCAGCCATGTTTTACTTTGATAAGGAAACGGCAGATCCCCTACCCCCACCACCAAGAGTTAGATTGTGAATTTATACCTATGTGGTTTTCGTATGTGTGTCTCGCAAAAATACAGATATTTATTAAAACTGCATCATCCATGTTAGAACTCCCATGCTCTGTACCCAAGAGCAAGCAGGCATTCCATATCCAAGTGTGGTCTCAAAGGAACAGTGTCAGTAAGGACGATGTCGTAAAGTTAATTTCTCACTGCTGTAGTAAGGCAGGCTGATGAAAACCTACAGGAAAAAAGGTTTGTTTTGGCTTACCCTTGGAATACAGCCCATCATGACTGGGAAAGCACGGCTGTAGGAGCATGAAGCCAGCCCATCACACCGCCTCAGCAGTCTGGAAATAAAGAACAGGAAGTGGGATCAGACTGTGCAAACTCTAAGCCCTCCCACCCGGTGACATCTTTCCTCTAGCCAGGTTCCACCTCATAAAAGTTCTATAATCTTCCCAAACAGCACCATTAATTGCGGGCAGAGGGTTCTGATACATGGGCCTATGGGGGACATTTTACATTCAAACAACAACATACAGCAGACTCTTTAGGATGGATGTGCAGTGTTGGAGGTTTGTGGAATGAGAGATTATGTGGGGTCCTTCCTTGGGAAGACAGGAGAAGAGCCTGAGGTCTGACATTCAAAGTTTTAAGTACTTTCGGTCTCTTAGTTCTAAGCTTAAATTCTACTTCTGCTTCTCTGTTCTTCATAGAGGAAGGAAGAGCAGGGTGGGGCTTACAAAGTCCCATCCCTTGAGTTCTGTTTCTACTCAAGTGCCATTCGCATCTTCCCACACTTTCGTGAGAACCACCACACAACCGTGCCAATTTAAAGGCTCATTATTTAAACTACTTACAGGAAAGGAATCCACAGGAAATGTGGGTGCATTCTCCAGAGAGTCTC
Organism: Rattus rattus; assembly: GCF_011064425.1. Taxonomy (NCBI): domain Eukaryota; kingdom Metazoa; phylum Chordata; class Mammalia; order Rodentia; family Muridae; genus Rattus; species Rattus rattus. The sequence continues at coordinate 86,381,146 of NC_046157.1, read as the reverse complement.
CGAAGCAGAGCAGAGTTCAGTAGAGTTCAGTAGAGTTCAGTAGAGGGAAGTAGAGGGAAGACCGAGAGGAATCTAGGAATCTAGGATGGGGCATCCTTTGGTTTAGAATCAGGTATTAGAAAGAATTGACCTGGACGGTTCAGCACCTTGGGTTACATTAAGGAGCACTGAGCCAGAGGTGATTGCGTAGTATAACAAAACAACATTTGCATCCTAGAAGCTCAGCACCAGGAGAGGCTGGGGCTTTTGTGCTCAAGAATGCAAAGGTCCAAGAACACTGAACTTTGGCCCATTTCATTGGTGCCCCTTGGGAGCCACTGGGCTTGACCTTGTAAGGAGATCCTTCACAGCAGCATAATAGTAGGAACTCTGAGCTGGAATTCCATAGGATGCAGATCTGGCCCTCTGCCTGCTTTCATTCAGAAAGACACGTCCCCCTGTCACCAACTAGCATACCTACAAATTCTAATGCACATATGAATTCATACACAGACCCACAAATTGACAATGACACATAGGAAAATGTTGGGGCATGCGCACACACACACAGACACAGAAGCACATATGAACACACATTAACACCCAAATACACAGGCACACATGTACAGATGTCTTCATGGGAACTGCCACATCTCTGTTCCAACTGAATGGCTTTGTGTTTAAAATCCCTATGGGAAGTTTGTTGGTTTGTAAATGCAGAATCTAGGAAGGGGCAGACATATACACATTCACTCCAACACGCTCATACACAATGTACCCAGCACTGGATTCCAGAAAAGGAGGCTGGAGATGTGGCTCAGTGGTTAAAATGTATACTGCTCTTACGGAGGAATCCCAAGTTCATTTCCCACCACCCACGTTGGGCAACTCACTACCTCCTGCAACTCTACCTGAAAGGAATCCATTGCTCTCTTCTTGACTTTGAGGGTATGTACATGGACGTGATTAAGGGTTTAAAAATAAATTCCAGAAAATCTCCGTAACAAAACATGGAAGGAGCACTTTGGGGTACAGCACCACTGTACATGGAACCCCACATTAACATTTCTAAATGATACCATAAAGTAAACGCAGTAGCCAAAGTTTTAAAAGATAGAAGTACACAGGGTCTGTGCATGGTGTGAAAACGAGAGCCTGTACCCGTTCTGCAGCAGCAGCGGGCACTAATTGTGACAGAGAAGGCATGGCCTCTGATCTTGGTGCCAAGTGAGTCATGTTCACTTTGCTAGGAGAGCGCCCCCTGCTGCCCAAATTCCCACATGTCTTTAAAGTAGATTCCAAGGGCCATCAACTTTCCTCAAGGCACTGTCCGTTAAGGTGGTTTCTTGCAAAAAGATCTATCTAGTGTTTCAGGGGTTGTGAAGTTGGAGAATCCAAAAATACACAATCAATACACAGCAGTGTGCTCAGGGAATACTGTATGCATCACCCAGGGAGGAAATGGAGAAATGCCATGGGAAGTCAGGGCCTTTTGTGATTTGTGTAGGGCCCTTCTGAGAGGTCCGTGTTGGAAGAAAATAGCACATGGAGATGAGAAAGAATACAGCAGCCGGTCAGTGTGGAGAGAGACGTAAGGGAGAGTTATGTGCAGGTGAGTGGAGCAGTAACTCACAGCCAGTTGCAAAGACAGAAAAAAACTATATGGGCTGTTTATTTCGGGAAAACGTGTTTTATCTGCAACAGGTAGAAGTGCTGTCTGTGGACTTTTGCACTCCAAAGAGGAAGCCAGTGACCCAGGTCAACAGAAGCCTGGTTCCTTGAGAATTCACAAGGAAGGAGCTTAGAACAGACATCTATTTCTTACTGATTGTTAAAGACAACAGAAATAGCATTTCTATTGCAACCAGATGTCTCGGAGTTTAAAATCATATCCTACTAAAATCTCAGTGTATAGTGATGCTTTTTTTCCTAATAATAAAATACCTAATGATTTACCCAGCTTCCTTTGCATATGTTGTCCATTTGTTGGTCAAGTGCTTCTCTGTCTTATGATTCCACATTTCAGCCAGAACCGGATCCTATTCTCCAAAGCCCCAGTGAGGCCTTCAGATTTCCAGACACGGAAGATGCCAGAGGCTCAAGGCTGAGCTCTGGCAGGTCCCTCAGCTTTGGTCACACAGTCCAGACTCCCAGACATGTTGTGATGATCCAGTGTCATGCAGGTGCTTTAAACAGGGTCCTTGAAGCAAAGTGAACAGGACCTCAATATCTAGGAAATAAATCAACTCACGTCTGCTCCAACATGTGTGGTTTGGTTGACTGAAGTGTAATCCCCTGTGTCCTATATACATAAATATTTTCTAGCACATTCATCTAAGCTGAGGTCGGCAAGGCTCCTGCACCTGTGCTCTGGAGTGGGAAAGTCTACACGAAGAGGGCAGGTAGGTACAATGGCTGAAGTCCACTCTGAGTAAGACACCTACAATTTATTTCCAAAGACCATTTCACGGACTGCAGAGTCACAAAAGACCTCAGTTGTGGGGTTCTTTCCTCATCACCAAAATCTTATTGGCGGAACCCATGACAAAGCTAAAACGGAAGTCACATGCTCAACCCCTGCCACACAGGCTGTTGGGTGATAAAGTGAGAATGAAGAGTGTCCAGGATACACTTTTCACAAATGGGACCTGGGCAGGGATTCACCAATGTTCCCCTCTCAGGGATTTTATTCTCTAATCCGGGGCTCAGTTAACTGTGATGGCAACGATTACAGAATAAAAATGGACTACCCCAAGGAATGCAGCAGGGGTGGGGTTGGGGGCCATAAAGGGCAACAGGAACCCATAGGTCAAGGCCTGGGAAGACTGCTGTCACACCCCAGTTCTGGCAGCACTGGACAATAGAATTCAAGAATGTCTTCATACTTGCGCTCTTTGGGAGCGATTTTGATCAGTGTCGTCTTCTGTCCTGTCCTGCCATTCAGTACCTCCCTCTCCCACCACTCTGCCCTCAGTTGTGGAAAAGGTGTTTGATTTGGATTAACTGAAGAAAAGTATTACATCCATTTGCTGGCTTTTCTGGACCCATGAGACTTTCCCCATGCTGCAGAAGCCTTTTCACAGCTGTCTGAATCAGCGGCCTCTCCCACATCTCCAGCAGGGCTAGTAAGCGGCAGCTGGCTTCAGTGGTGTGGCCTGTGGTCCACCCTGTTTGGTTTTCCTGAAGCTTGGTCACCACCTGGTGGACATTAGAGGATGTGTCTCTTTTGTGGAGCCTGAGGCTGAGGGTCTCTGGTGGACCCACACAGCGATGTAACTTTGGTCAGCTAAACAGAATGAAGTCCAGCACTGCAGGACAGATGTGGGGAATGAAGAAATCACTCCCCACCCCTCGCCGCTGCCTGTAAATGTTACAGCTCTAAAGGGAACAGTTTTCCCAATGTACCTGATACAACTTTGAGGGGAAAGACACCCTGGCAGTTGGGAACTAAAGAATAGCAGAAAGGTGCACACACAACAGACCTCACACAGATTTACTGGAAAAGACACAAGAGAGTGGCTGCTTCTGCTCAATCGAGAAGCATCAAAGAACTGAATGGGAGTTGGACTTTACATCAAGTTTCTTGGGAATGGCGTTTTCCAGGGTGGAAATATCCAGGGTGGGGATTGGTGGGATTTCAAGTCCTAAGCTTGGGTTGAGCTCAGGGATTAGTAGGTTTTCAAGCTCAGGGATTGGTGGGTTTTCAAAACCCAGCCGTGAGCTCGGACTTTTTACCCTTTTACCTGGACCACCTCCTTCCACTGTGACATTGTGATCTTTACAGGGACTAGTTAGGAAACACAGAGAGGTGTGCACACATACAGTTGAACCATACATAGGGCATTTGCAGGCATTTGTGTGTATAATATATATATATATATATGTTAATATTAACATATATTACAATACATATATAATTCTCCTTTGCCCTACCAAAAGCTTATTTATGCGATCAATCAAATCTAGAGATGCTCCCAGAAATGGTGCCACACTCCACCCTCCCCCCACTTGTGTGCACACAAGCCATCACCACTATCCCACATTTTCAAACAGAATTCTGGAAGACATTTAAGGAAGAAGCTTGGGTTGAGGCCTTCCATGTTTCCCGAGAACAAACACTTTCTCCATGAGTGAAGCTGTAGAAGAAAAATTTGAATTCTCCTATTCCATTTTCTACCTCAGCCATCAAAGAGTTTTATTCAGTCACAGAGAAAAGTATAATTATGTCATTTGGAGGAAAATGGATGTGATTGGGGATGGTTGTGTTATGAAATGTAAGCCTGATCCAGGAGGACAAACATCTCCTAGATTCAACACACACACACACACACACACACACACACACACACACACCACATAAATAGAATGGAGACTATTTGGGAAGAGGAAGGGAGAAGCAGAGAGCAGACGTAGGGAGGAGGGAGAAAGGAGGGTAATGGGGTGAATATGGTTGCAGTGCAGATTGTACTTAACTCAGATGTCATTCTGTAGACGAGAAGACGGTTCACCAGACGTCTTCCAGAGGACTCAAGTTCAGTTCCCAGTACTCATGTCAAGCACCTCACAACCTCTGTAACACTAGCTCTAGGGGACACACTGCCATCTTCTGGCCAACCTCTGTATTACCAGCTCCAGGGGACACGCTGCCATCTTCTGGCCTTGTGGTTACCGGCAGCCATTTGCACATACACACATATGCCTGATTTTTAAAAATAAAACATTTTATATGTGACTATGAAACTTACCACTCCGTACAATGAATTTACATCAATTGTTTAAAATTAGGCTATCGTTATTATTTTTTTAAAGCTGGGACAGGCTTTCAATTTTCAACCCACATGGAATCTTCAGCTGTCCAGGGTTGTCTTTAGTCTAGCCAGCAGCTGATGCCATATGGTAAGCGTCTCATCTGGCCTCTAGGCACACATTGCCAAAGCAGGAGCCAAGAAGAGAAGAAATGGGAAGGCTGACACTTGGAGCAGAGGGACAAACTGAATTGGCTTTACGGAATGAGACAGATAACTTCCTAGTGTGGGAGGGCAGATCTCCTGTGTCTTGGGAGGTTGGCTCTATCCCCAAAGAGTAGATCTTACACCTTTCCTCTTATGCTGGATATTTGTTTACCACAGAACACAATCTCAGTAAGAGGCAAACTTCATACGCAATCCCTGTAGAAGAGGCACGGGGTTCTAGCAATCCAAAACTGAGTTGTTGCAACAGACCTGACTGACCATGTTGTTCAGGGGGTTGTGGGAGTGTTTGAGATTTTCAGCTGAGATGCCATTGGGTACTTAAGGAGTGCTTGTTCTGTGGGAACTTGGACGGTAAGGCTGAGAGCTGTGCAGATGATGGAGGCCTGGATTGTGAAGTTTCAAAATGAAGCAAAGACTTTAATCAGGCCCTATGCCAGTTGATTTTAGTCAACCTGAAGCAAGCTAGAGGCATCTTGGAAGAGAGACTCTGAATTGAGACCAAAAGATCTGGTTGTAGGCAAGGGAGGGGAAAATCCATTGTGAGTGGCGCCACTGGTGGGCTGGTGGTCTTGGGGACAAGATGAAATCAGGCTAAACCAATGAGGAGCAAGCCAGTAAGCAGCACTCCTCCATCGCCTCTGCACTAGCTCCTGCTTTCAGGTTCCTGCCCCAACTTAGCATTGCAATGGAGTGTGACCTTAGAGCTGTAAATGAAAAACACTTTCCTCCCCAAGTTGTTTACGGCTGTGGTGTTTCATCACAGCAGCAGAAACCCTAAGACAGGGCCATTTGTACGGTATATTTGGATTAAAAATCTGTGGTTTCTCGTCAGCTGTGGCTGTACAGTCAGCTATGATTAGCAAGCCACCAGGATCACTGAAGCCTTACTGGGGTCCGCTGAGACTACGAGATCAGTTGTTATTAAGAAAAGAACAACGTCACTGTGGTGGAATCTTCTCTGAATATTTCCTTGGGGTCAGCATACAGAGCTGTGATCTAGACAGGGGCAGGACATGTTATCGTGATCTGGCAATAAACTTGATAATATGTAAGTCTCCCCAGGTTGTATGGGTTTGAGTTCAATAAGAAACTTCAAGAGTTCAGGAGTCATGCGATGTATCTGGGACTTGGCACTGTGTGGTAGGATTTGAGTCCCTACAGAGAGTCCATAAGAAGCCACTGGAGAAGGTGTAGCCTTATTTGCAGTGAAAACCCCAGGACTGAAGAGACCAGGGAGAGAGGCGAGGCTTGCTACCATGTGGCAAGACGGTTGTTCCTGAAAAGAGAAGAGACCATTGGTAAAGGAGCAGCCCCGGTTGCAGAGACAACTCCAGCAGATTGGAGATACCAAGACTTGAGGATGGTCACCAAGGACAGCGGCAGCTGTGGCGTGGAATGGCTCTGAGTCTGTAAGACAAACTGTGTGTGTTTCATATGGCAGAGGTAGAGTAACTGGAACCTGAGGATTGTGGGTCCTGGGTGTTGTATATTGAACTACAGGATTTGATCAATACTGCTGGATATTGGTTTTGCTTTGCTTTTATTGTAATTGTGCCCTGGTTCTTCCCTCTTGGAATAGAAGATATTTATCTTGTTTCTGGTTTTACAGGAGCCCATAGTTGAGAGAGTTTAGACTTTCAAAGAGGCATCACATTGAATTAATTCATTCATATTTTGAGAAAGGGTTTCTTTTTGTAGTCCTGACTGTCCTGGAACTGGCTCTGTGGCCACCAGGTTGGCATTGAACTCAGGGGTCCACCTGTATCTGCCTCCCAAGTGCTAGGATTAAAGGCTTGTGCCATGTGGCTGAGCCATTCCATTTTGAAAGAGAGCTTGGACTCTATTACACTGTTGAGAAACTTAAAGACAAGGGGACTTTTAAGAATTAGTTTTGTATTGTGAGATTAATATGAGATCCTGTGGATAAACAAATGAAAGGTAATGGTTTGATTAGGATGTGTTTATGTGACAATTTTACAAGGGGACAATTGTGCTGGTTAGTTTTGGTCAACTCACTATAAGCTGGGATCCTCTGAGAAGAGGGAACCTCAATTAAGAAAATGCTGTCTCTGGACTGGCATGTTGGCAAGTCCATGGGGCATTTTCTTGATTGTTGATTACTGAGGGTTAGCTCATCCTACTATGGGCAGTGCCATGCCATCCCTGTGGCCATAGCAGATAGCTGAAGGGCTGGAGAGATGGCCCAATGGTTAAGAGCATTGACTGCTCTTCCAGAGAACCTGAGTTCAATTCCCAGCAACCATATGGTGGCTCACAACCATCTGTAGTGGGATCTGATGCTCTCTTCTGGTGTGTCTGAAGACAGCTACAGTGTACTCATATAAGCAAAAGTAAACAAACAAACAAACAAACAAACAAACTGAACAAGAGCCTGGGGTGAGGGTCAGTAAGTAGCATCTCTCCGGGGTCTCTGTTTTAGTTCCTGCCTCCACGTACCTGCCTTGGCTTCCCTCAGTGATGAACTGTGATCAGGACTTGGAAGCTTCTGGCCAGGTCTTAACCACAGCAATAGAAAGTGAACCAAGGCATAAGTAAATATTCTTTTTCTCTTCACTTTCCAGACTGAAAAAAGTAAACACAGAGACATTAACCACCTGCGGAACGTTCCCACAGCCATGCATCTCTAGAGCTGAGAGGTAAATGCAGTGTCTCACAGCAAACATGAGCACCTCACTGTATCCCAACCTATTGTCATTGCTTCGGTGCAAGCAGGTTTGCATAGGAGAATGAGTTGTTAGGCCACAGAGTGAGAGAGAGAGAGAGAGAGAGAGAGAGAGAGAGAGAGAGAGAGAGAGAGAGAGAGAGGGAGAATGAGTTGTAAAGGGAAAAAGGTAGACAAACTGTCTTATTTGTATTTATTTTTTAAAAATTGTGTGTGTGTGTGTGTGTGTGTGCGTGTGTGTGTGTGTGTTGTCTGCATGTATGTCTGTACACCACATATATATGCCTGGTATCCACACGTGTCAGAAAATGGCATGGATCCTCTGGAACTGGAGCTACAGGCAATTATGAGCAGGTTAGATTTGACTGTTGGCAATCAAACCCAGGTCCTCTGAGGAGCAGCCAGTACTCTTAACAGCTGAGCCATCTTTCCAGTCCCAAGTTAAATCTAACTTAAGCTTAATGTCACTTTATGATTTTACTCAGGGGCAGGCGACAAATGTTTTGGACAAATTCGGCTTCCTTTGTCAGTTTGAAAGAATGGCATCAATGGTAGACTTCCAATTAGCCAGCGAGTGCACTTCCTGAACACAGCAGCATGGCCACCCCTAAACATTTGTTGTCATTCAAGTGAGCTTCCTGTGTGGCTTTGATGCTGAAGATTTCTTTTTTTAATTCTTGGCACAGATCTGTCAAGCAATCTCAGGTGGTTGGCTACCACAGAGAAGGAAAATGTGATTTCCCAGAAATCACTTCATTTCCAATGAAGTGTGAGTTTTTCGAGTCTGTGTTTAAACAGAGAATGGGGAGGACTGAGACACTGTAATAACAGAGTTGGCTCCTACATCTCTTTCCAGCCTGAAGCAGGGTCGTCGGGGTCATTTGACTCTTGCTTCACTTGCATGGGCAGTCGGATGATGGTGACATAGCTGCTGCTGATCCCTGATTGAAAGCCTTGTAGTGGGCTGTGCAGAAGTCTGTGTGTGTCTTTCTACCTTGCATGGCCTACTGAAACTGATGACTTTTTAAAATGTGTGTGTGTGTGTATGTGTGTGTGTGTGTTGGAAAAGCCATCCTTGTGACTCAGTTTCCACAAATAATGGTGGCAATGATGGTGCTGGCACTGGGACAATCTCTACCAAGAGCCGAGGGGTTCTTACAGAGCTAACAAACAGATCAGACCTTGAACCCAGACATGACCACATGACCGAGTAAGTCAGCTGTTGTCATGTTGAGACATTCCCTGTGGATATTCTGAAGCTCAGGTAGAATCTCCACAAATAATAAAAGAAATAAAAAAACATACACCCTCTACACTTCATATTTAATTTATGGTTAGGAGGCTTTGAAAAGAATCCCAGGGGCTGGGAAGATGTCTCAGTCAGTAAAACGCTTCTTCTGCAAGCTTGAGGACCTGAGAAGTAGAGACAGTTGGGAAGCGATATCCAACATAGACCTTTTACTTCTACACACTTATGTGAGCATGTACACACACACACACACACACACACACACACACACACACACACACACACACACACACACACACACACCACATGAAAGAAACAGAAGAATCACAAAGACACATGACATCTTTTTATTGAGAATGTCATACAATGTATTTTGATCACATTTGAGGGTCATTTGGTCACATCCCCAACTTCTCTCTATAACTCTCCCCGAATTCACTCCTTTCCCCAATAGAACACCTCAACTTCATGTCTTCCTTGATGTTTTGCTGGCTTGTTTCAAGAGCCATGACTCTAGTTGATATGCCCACAAACTTCTGAGTGTGTGGCTATCCACGGAAGTATGGTTGACCTACAAAGAGTGATTCTGTGAAAGAAAACCGACATGGCCTCCCCTAGAGGCCACCAGGCTAGGCATGGAGGCTAGTGAACCTTTTCTGCTGCAGGTACACCATGCTAACTTTACTAAGGTTTGAGTTTCAAACCAAGCCCATGCATTCTAACCGGAATGGAAGACAAACTCATAAAACACTTTGAGAGTCTGGTGAGCTTCAGAGACTTTACATATCACTCAACTCGTTTAATCCTTTTATCAATTCTATTATTTTCTATCTTCACTTTTGACAGTTATGCCACATTCATAGCATCAATCAAGGATCTCATTGACAAGTAAGGGCAGAACCACAGACGAAACTAGTTTAAGCAGAAATAGGGACGTGTGAGCTCCCATCCACTTGGGGAATTATAGGTTCAGACACAGAAAGTTCAGGCTCAGGCACTGTTCTCAGAGTTCTCAGGTCTCCTTTGGTGACTGTCTCCCTCCACATGTTTATTGCATTCCAAGACAAAACTGGGAGAAAAGACATCTCTGAGGCTAACCCAGATGCAATTGGAGGCATAGTGACTGGCTTAGCCTCAGCTGTCTGCTGCTCCTGCAGATACCACCACATCTGGCAGAATTGCGGTTTTTCGTCAGTTAAGTTTTACTTCACACAAAGAAGCTCTTAAGTAAGCTGCTTAACAGACCACATCGGCTCCAAGCCTTCTCAGGAATTTTGAAATTCCTCTTCCTTTGATCCCCCCCCCTCACCTCCTCCTTACCCTCACCTCCTCCCCACCCTCACCTCCTCCCCATCCTCAGGGCAGCTTCCCTTCTGGCCTTCAGCTTTTATCAGTCCTTGGGATGAAGGAAGTAACTAAGGATGTGTGAGCCAAGACTAAAGTAAGGCCAAGAGATGCTGACAGGCAACATTAATACTTCTGTTCTGTTGGGCAAGCTTAGATGTGCACCTCACCTCCTGTAGGGTAAGAGGGAGAGATTGGGGGGGGTAGCAAGAACAGGAGGAGGGAGCTTATGGAAGCTGCTCTCAGTGGCCACGTGGAGAGCTAGGGTTTACGGGTTTCTGTTCCTGAGAAAATAGCTGATGGTCATTTTGCCTATGCTGAGAACCTGCCCCTGCTTTCAGAACTCTCTTCATGTCCTCCTCCAATGTCTTTAGACTCTGTTTTGTTAATTGTTTGTTTGTCTTTTGGTTTTGGAGACAGGGTTACACATAGTTCGTGCTGGCCCCAAACTCAGCATGTAACTGAACTCTTGGAAGCCGTGACCCTCCAGCCTTCTGTCTTTTAAGTCCTGAGAGTCTCCACATGCACTGCCACTCCTGGCCAGGCTCCTCCCTTTCTTAATTCCCTTGCTGAGAGAAATCTTAAGCCATTACTACTTTCCATGGAGCTGGTGGGTCACACATGGGTCCAATTGTCCTAAATTTGTCTAGCCCCTGAGGGAGGCTTCGATCCAAATGAGTTCATGTCTCAGATCACTCTGAGATTCAGGACTGACCCTGGGTAACACTGAAGAGGGCCTGTCTCTAGACCTGAGGCTCGTTTTTGAGTTCCATCTCTTACAAACACATCCATGTGCTCCTTCACATGCAAACACACACCCTGTACTGCTGTCCTTCTAGGTCAAACCCCTCACATCAGTACTTACACATACACACAGGCAGGCACATGCCCTGTTGGGCTGTCTTCTGCTGTCAACTCTTTCCTGTCATTTTCTTTTTCGTCAGTATTTATCAGAGGTTGGTCATGGGCATCGTATTCACTATCTCTAACACACACTTGTGTTTTCAACAGTCTGGCAAATAGTACTTACCATAGGATAAACACCATGCATCTTACAACAGACAGACAGATGGACAAACAAACAAACTTATATTTGTTTCTGTGTGTGAAAATGTGCAAGGGTATGCAGGAGTCTCTGAGGCCAGAAGAGAGCTGTGGTTGGGTCCGGTGGAGTTATAGTTACAGTGTCGTGCCATTTTAGCTGTCTTCATGAACATGTAGCAATAGAAATAGATGAGTAGTTAGACAAAAGACAGTATCCAGTATAAAGAAAAATAAGCAGAAAAGATTGTAGATAGTGTCAGATAGAGATTAGCTCATATTCAAAGCTTCTTTGCAAATGCCTGTCTCCTGATACTCTTCTGAAATCCACTGGGAGTGAGAGGGTCAGTCCTTAAGTGACCTGCCTGCTGCACCTATTCTTCCTCACTGTCCCCAGCGTACTCCAGGCAGGTACTGGACGTGGTGTTCCTGAGATTCTCTCAAGCCATAAGGTGGCCAGTGTAATCCAGAAGAAAGGAGGGACTTGCACACAAGGAGTTAGGCTATGGTTTGCTTATAAATGGGCTCAAGGCAATTTTCTGCCAGGATACGTCATCACTAAAGTCAATGCCCCCCAGACGAGGTGGAAGAGTGCCTTCCCAGGGTGCTGCTAGAAGAAACAGTCACTCTGATTCTTATTATTTATCATCTGAAGATCTTTATCAGCAGCCTCCAAAAGTCAGGCAAATTCTAGTGTGGAAGGAGAGGGGCTCACAAAGTCCCACTCCTAAATGGCATATTGGCAATTAATGGCTGCTAGCAGAGGGAGTCAGTTTTCTTCCGAGTTATGCCCCTGAGAGGCCCGGTCACTCTTTAGTGGACAGTTCTGCTCCCACACAGGTACTAGTGGCATAAAGTGGATTCCATAGAGCATTGGGGGTTAATGAGAAGGGACTGAGGATGGGTTCAATCAGAACATGCTACTTGCATGTTCTGAAATTCTCAATCAATTTTAAAATGCAACTGCATTAGGTTAAAGCCCATGAGATATCATAACATCTCAAGACAACAATAGTTTAAGAAACATGAAGGCAAGCATGGCGGTTCTCACTTGTGATCCAAACACTCGAGAAGCTGAGACAGAAGGATTGCAATGAATTTGAGGCTAGTCTGGGCTATGTAGTAAGCTCTTGTTTGAATAAAGAAAGAAAAAGAGGGGGGGGGAAGGAGAAAGAAAATAACTTAAAACAAATAGCATGGGGGTGGTGCTTATTACTTGTGTGAAGAATATTAGACATGCTCTTTGTATTGGTGAGGCTGTTGTAGGGTTTGACTGCTGTGAACAGACACCATGACCAAGGAACCCTTATAAGGACAACATTTAATTGGGGCTGTCTTACAGGTTCAGAGGTTCAGTCCATTATCATCAAGGTGGGAACATAGCAACATCCAGGCAGGCATAGTGTAAGAGAAGCTGAGAGTTCTTCATCTTCATCAGAAAGCTGCTAGCAGGCTACTGGCTTCCAGGCAACTAGGAGGAGGGTCTTAAAGCCCACACCCACATGGCACACCTACTCCAAGGACACCCCTACTCCAACAGGGCCACACCTAATATTGCCACCCCCTGGGCCGAGCATATACAAACCATCAAAGAGGCTGAATTACCCGAACAGAGAAACCAACTTAAACTAGGACCCTATTTGGTCCCTGATCTCCCTCACTAGGACAGCAGTTATCTCTTAAGGTTCATGGAGAAGACCAGCAGCACCAGCAGCACCTGGTAACCTTTTAGAAATGCAAATCACCAGACCACTGCAGACATACTAAATTGGAAACCCTGGCACAGGGCTATGCCATGGATAGCAACTGCTTCTGAGGGGTGGGTGTGCTCCCAGGCATGGTTTGCTGTCTCTAGTTGGATAGTGTCTGCTGTGTATAGCTTTTGCTACTCCACCAGAGCTCTGGAAATGGACAGCACTACCAGCCCCGATCCAGATAATATTGGATCCATGGATGAAACACACACACACACACACACACACACACACACACACACACACACACACACACACAGTTGCTCAGTTTCAATTTGCCTTATTGGCTCAACTGCTGGTCACCTCCAATCTACCTCGACTAATGTGCTCTTCTCAGAGCTCTCAGCTCAACGCCCTGAATCTGCCCTCAACTTCAGTTGCTCAACCATCTTCAGTTCCAGCTTAACATCCCCAACCTCCCACCTGTAGAAGCAGCCTGTGGTTCCCCCCTCCCCCCATATCTCACATGGCATAGCAAACTTATTCTCTTCCCTCTTCATTTGCCATTTGCCTGTGGGGACCTGAAAGTCCTCCCTATTCCTTCTGCCCAACATTTGTCCCATGGCTTCTTTACCAATAGATCAAGAACCAATTGGGGAACAGGACCTTAGCATCAGCTTATGCAGGATAGAAAGAGCTACCCACAAGTGCCTGTGCTCTGTGTCCTTTTGTGGCTCCCCACAAGGTAGTCTCCTATCTTTGCATGGAAGGGACTCTTCCTTTACCCTCACATTTGTTCCAAGGCATGCTAACTCTGTGGAGAGGCAGTGAAGTCTGTGCCTAAGAAGTCCGGCCACCTAAATCCTGGACCACTCAGGTTGTTGGGGATCTTTTCTGTCATTAAACATCAAGCACCAACTCTTTGCTGGCTGATGAGGGAAATTGAAAACCTTCCTGTTTATTGGGTCCATCTTGGAACTTTCCTATTTGAGCTGCATTTTATCAGCTTGGAACTACAGGAAGACAAAGTATCTAAAGATACTCCTTAGATCATTCAAACACTCGAGAGATATGAGGCCCCTGGGAGCAGGGAGGCCTGATGGAGATGGGGAACAGCAGCCTATCCTCTTGGTGACAGGGGGGAGGAGAAATAGGATGAGGAACTGTGGGAGAGGGGCAAAGACTGGACTGTAAAAAAATGAAAGTAATAAAAAGAATTTAAAGATAAAATTTTTAAAAATGATAAAGTTCTACCTGATGCCTTTGGTCTGTCAATGTAATACAATAATGTAATACAGTTATACATGGATACCATAGAAAATAAACTGTCATCATCATGCAGGGTCTCATGTAGCTCTTATTGAAGCTTGTACTTGAGGTTGACCTTGAACTCTTGATCTTCCTGCCTCTGCCCAGAATGGTGGATTACAGGTGAGGGCTAACAAGTTGTAAAGAGCTGGGGCGCAACCCTGGGTTTTATGCTTGTTAAGCAAACATGTTACAAGCTCAAGTACATCTCCAGTCCCCAAATAAACTTTAAAATTTTAGAATAGCATCTACACGCACACACACACACACACACACACACACACACACACACACACACACACTGTGGATGTAGAGTACACGTGTTGCATATTTAGTTGTTTTATTAAGCCTTTTCCTTAAAATCAGAACAAGAAAAAAGTACATGCCATGGAAACTTAGCTGACCAGAAGAATCTGTGAAATCATTCCACAAGAAACTACATGAGCAATAAGGCAGTAGTTTTTGCATCTAGTGTAAACTGGGTATTTGGTTCTGATACACCTGCATATAGACTTAATCATATGTTTTACGATATGAGGAAGAAAAAAGACTTATTATACCACAGCTATTCACTTGCTTATTGGTTCATTCATTTAATGCTTACTGAGTACCCCCAATACACCAGTAAGGTATGCTTCTAGCACTGGGGTCAATGCAGTAGCAGAGGATAACATGCTCCTACCCAACTAGTCTTGGTGATTTAAGGGGAGAAGGTCAAGCAAGCAAAGTGTTTATAGTAAAATGCAATGACTGTTACCTTAGGACATAATGGATTCACCAGAAACTCATAGAAGGATAGCAGAACTGTACAGAGATGGAGTGGCAAGAGCCCCATATGAACTTTGGGGCTTTGGTTTTGGAGGCTCTTTCAAACATGTTTGATGAAGAATAGCCCCAAATTATACTGATCACTGGAAGGAAAGTCTAGGTGAAGGAGTCCCTTCTGCAGTCTAATAGACATCAGCTCACTGCCTCAGCTTTTGGTAAGTGTTGGAGAATGTGATGAAGGTCAAGAAGATCAAAGCCGTGATGCAGCCAATGAGCAGGCCCAGCAAGCTTCCGTGCACATGCATGGCCTGACAGCGCTCCCCTGTGTAGAAAAAGGCATGCCCAGAGACGCACCTGTGGAACAGGACACAGAGAGGGGAAAACGCCTGAACCTCAGATGCTTCATAGCAACAACCCCACCAATAATAGCAATAACGGTAGTCAGTAATTACAGACTATTTCCAGCCCATTCACAGGCTTTATACATATCGATTCACTTAGTCACACCATAGCTTTTTGTGGTAGGGGACTACAATCCAGCCATTCTCGCTGAATGCCTTATTTAAGCTGAGCAATAAGGCATAAATAACTGTCAGAGTCACATGGTTGGTATTTCACCCCTGAAGCTGAGTCTCAGGAGAGAGACCTTGGCCACTTGCATCCAGGAGGAAGGCTTGGACCACTTACAGAGTACTTTACCTGACCCAAGCTCAGAGACACTGCAATGGAAGCTCCCCCAGAGAGAACCTGAGTTAGTATATCACTGAAATGCTAAACCTCACAGACTATACCAAGAGACTGTGAGTTGCCACAGTGTCAATGGTCTCTCAAGGTTTCTGGAAGAATGAAGATTCTGTGCCAATTAAGATTATTGAAACATAGCAGTGCATATCAGCTTAACTCTGAAACGTTTTTTTTAATAATGTTGTTTGGCAGTGAGCATTAGTGGTGCACAACATTGGCCCCAGCACTTGGGAGGCAGAGGCAAGTGGATCTCTGAGTCCAAGATCAGCCTGGTAAACAGAGCAATGTTCAGGAGAGCTTGAGCTGCACAGAGAAACTTTGTCTTGAAAGAAAATGTCATTTTACATAAAGATCATTAAGGGAAGGGCTCCATGCCTTCCATAAGGACCATCTCTCCCTTTGTTTTGAACATGTCAACTACAGAGAACTCGATGGGGCAGGCTGGGATGTTCATGAGTCAGGGGTCCTAATATTATCCCTGGAATTCTTTTACTCTTTTAGTCCTTGAGTAAGGGTTGAGACAGGGTTTGCAGACTAGCCTGGAGCTCACTGGGTAGTTCCCGTTGGCCTCAATCCACAATCCTCCTGCATCAGCCTCTCAAGGGGCAGCATTATAAAAGTAAGCTATCATACCTGGCTTTCTTTTACCTTTAAAGGATTTCTCTCTAGTCTGGGAGTTTTCTTCTTAAAAATCAATAATAGCAATCAAACAAAATTTTCTTCTGATCTGACCCCACCAGCTTGAGTTACTTCCAGCAAGCCTATCCCACAAGGCCCTGCTTCAGGGCTGTGGGAGACAAATAACCCTTTGATACATGGGTGGCAATTCCTGGCTTTCCTTCTGGGACAAGTATGGCTAGTAGGAGTCCCTACTTGGATGTGGTATCTGAAAACCTAGCAGACCTATGTCTTTGATCTGTTATTGGTGCCCAATCTGGGATGAGTCAATGTTTGTTAATGTATCCCAGGAACAGTTAATATAAGGAATGCAAAGTACTCTTTGACTCTGGTACCTAAACATAAGATCCATCTAATCAAGAAAAAAAATTCTAGAGTCAACACAGCAATAACAAGGAAAATGTTATGAAGTAAATATCATCACTCTTCAAAAATGTCAAAGTGACAAATGACAAGGATTGTTTCAAGTTGAAAGAGTCTAAGGAGACAAGGAACTAGATGCATTGTGATGTCCTGGAGTAGAAAGGGGACATCGAAGAAAACCTGGTAAAATCTAAATGAAGTCTGTTGTCTGGCCCATAGCATTGCGTTGATGATGTGCAAGTCTTGCCTTTGCTAGATTTAACATGGTTGTGTAAAATATTAACATGAGAAGAAGATTATTAACAAGAAGAAGAGAATTTAACAAGAGAAGAAGAAGGACACAGGGAAATCAGTAGTATTTGTGCAGTGTCAACATACCTACAAGCCTAAAGTTATTTCCATGTAAAAATTCAAAAGAAAAGAAACAAAGTAGAGATGAGAAGAACTCACAGGACACATGTCTGTATGGAATACCTCCTACATCTGCTTTCATCCTGCCTACAGCAGTGATGGTTCTTTCACTACACATGCTTGTTTATGATGTGTTCTTAAGGCTGTTATGCAAAAGTGAGAAAAAAAATACCAGGTACAGAAAATTGCACAGGCAAGTCCCAGCTCTGCCATTTATTATCTGGGTAATTTGGGACAAATTACCCTTTGTACGTTCATCTTCCCTGATATACTAGATGAAGGTAAGAAGAACTAGGACACAAGATAAGATCAGATCTTGTTGTATAACACTGAGAGGGACACATGATACCCAGATGATGATAATCAGTTCCCATTACAGTTATTGAAAACGTAATGATGGGACAGAACTGATGAATTCTAAAACTATTATTGCTAATACTAAGAGATAATAAGACATCTGCCATCCTCGAAGATTCAAGTTTGATCTTGATTCTCTGTAGCAGGTCACAGAACAGAAAGCCCCTAGGTCACCATTTGTGAGGCCTGGTGCCATAGTCAAGGCAAACAACATCTTATATAATGTGCTCATTGCCATGTTCTATATGTGTATATATGATGTGCATGTGTCATCGAGTGTACACATGTGCATGTGGGTATGTATGTATGTGTGGTATGTGTTCATGAACATGTTGCCAGACATAGACATTGGGTAGTATCTTCTTCAGTTGGCTCTTCACCTTATTCTTTGAGAAAGGATCTCTCGCTGAACCAGAAGCTGGCTGATTTAGATAGGTTGGCAAACCAATGAGTTTCATGGATGTTTATCTTCCTAGTATTGAATTCGTAGATATGTGTCACTATGTTCTGATGTTGTATGTGGGTGCTGGGGACCCAAAATGCAAGTCCTCAAATTGCACAGCTGACACCTCCTCCTCAACCCCGCCCCCTCTGTGATGTTTTGAACATCAAATTTGACTCAGATATGTTAGCCCATCCTCCACTTGCCACTCTTGACCTTGGCACCTACCTGCAGCTGGCCATTCCCTTTACGTTCACACAGGTGCCTTCATTCTGGCAAGGGTTTGGGTCACAGGGGTCTCTGAAGTACTGTGGCCAGTTGTGGTCCTCCATGGGACCAGTATTCTCCACTGAGCGCTTTGGTCTGCTGGGCTGTCTCTGGTCCAGCCTGCTTGGCAGGGATTCCTCCATCATGGCTTTTCTGGAGTCTCCCAAGGCAAGAGGCTCCTGGCCCTGCAGAAGGAGGCCTCGGGGCATCACGCTTCTGCTGGAAATGGGGACTTCAGTCTGCCTCAAGTGGGTAAGGTCTTCAGGATCCAGACCATGGCAGTGAGAGAATTCAAGATTAGTGTCTGACTGTGATGGGTGTCTGCTTCTGGAAGTTCTCTGGGCCTCCTCTTTCTTTCATATTTCACAAATGTGTTTCTCTACCACATTACAAAGGAAAGTGGCTTTGTCTCAGGATACCAGCTCTCTTACTGTAAAAGGATCCTGTCACACACTTCCTTACTGGATTTGCAAAAAGGAAGCATATGCTAACCAAGGGTAGATGGATGGAGGCTAAACTGAAGCCAGCATATGGTCATAGCTGATAACTTATCACAAAGAAAACACTTCAAAAAGATGAAATTTTGGTTTCTCCTAAGGACAGCTAAAGATTATAGCTTTTGCTACAAAGAAACCATAGGTGTTTGAAGAGTTAGATACACTTGCCCTGGGTTTTTGGTCATATAATGGACAGATGTGTCAATGTATCACATGATATACTCTGCATGACTATGTGTAATTTTTTAAATTTTTTTCCAGAGCTGAGGACTGAACCCAGGGCCTTGTGCTTGCTAGACAAGCACTCTACCACTGAGCTAAACCCTAAGCTCCCTGTGTGTAATTTTTAATGTGTCAATCAAACAACATATTCAAAACATTATACAAAAATATGAATCTTTGACCAACAAGCCAAATGTGGCTATTATAACACAGTCTTTTTCTTTTTAAAAAACCTTGTCCTAAAAAATAAAAAAATATAAAAAGATTTTTAGTTCCCTGACTTGTTTTAAAATCGATGTAAATCAATAGACCAGGCAGAGCCTAGGGCTATTGACCCAGGAAGTCTAACAAAGTACCTTTAAAGTCCACGAAGATTATGAGGGTGTCATCTTTAAGGAAATTTCTTCTCATCAGCATCTGGTGGGAAATGGCCTGGCCCCAACCCCAGTCAATGCTTCTAAAACAATCACAGTCCTTATCATAGACTCCAACCTTGGTTGGCCTGTCCCAGATGACAGAGCCATTTATAGCTGCAGAGGGATGAAGGAAATACAGTCTCATTAGCATTTATGCTGTACCTTCCAACTTGTCTTTGATAAGCATGAAGGGCTTTGTTAAAACTCTCCCCTCCCCCCAAAACAACCTATAATTGTACACTCACATCAATATGTCATTGCTATGCACAAGGGGAGAGTAAGAAGAATGATGCTATCTTTTAAACCTCTGCTGGCTGTCCTAGACTCAGGGGCAATTCTTCTTGTGTGCAAACACCTACCTGAAGATGTTTGGTACTTGGAGGTAGTGAACATCAAGCTCAAGGACATCCTGTTCCTGGCATCAGGTTCCTGGTCCAGGATGGTCATTATGGCCTGTCTGTTCTCCACTGGCCACTCCAGAATCACATCGTTATCCCCACTGTACAAGTGGAAAGCGAGTCCCAGGTAGCCAGAGTTACTGGTGATTCTACCATTGGGGTACAAGGTCACCCCAAAACCATAACCCTCGGAATTGTAGAACCTAGGGCTCACGAGGCTGTCCCCTTTCACTGTGTTCTCAAAGACCTGGGAGATATTCCGGATGGTCCAAACCCCTGTAGGGCAGGGGGTTTCTGTCAGAGTGATGTCATCAAGGTAAATACCGCCATCTGAGTTACCAGGGTCACCTTTGGTACCCTGGAAAACATAGCGAAATTTCTTCTCTTCGTTGAGTGTCACGTGAGCAATTTTCCAGTAGTGATCAGAATCTCCTAAGGAAAAAAGAAAGTTGGTGACCATTGGTGTCAAGAGTTGATGGGCCAGGGATGTATACATACCAGTTCCCTCCTTCATTCTTCCTGGAGGCTCCCAACAGAGGCATTATTGCAGACATACTAAGCAGCTTTGCCCAGTCACTTGTTGTGATATTTAAAGTTAGCATTTGCAGCG
This sequence comes from Rattus rattus, assembly GCF_011064425.1. Lineage (NCBI taxonomy): Eukaryota > Metazoa > Chordata > Mammalia > Rodentia > Muridae > Rattus > Rattus rattus. Next base: position 86,360,702 of record NC_046157.1, on the reverse strand, counting down.
ATAGACTTCATAGACATGTCACTGAGCTCACTCTTAATTCCCCTCCTTCTCCATTCTCCCCTCCCCAACTTAAGCCTTATTTATAATCGATATTCAAATCTTAGTCAGTTTCGATTTCCAGCATTTTTAAAGTTGCTCCTCCCTGTTGCCACAGACTGCTATCCGCTCTTGATAACACTAAAATGTCCATGCATTCAGTGGAACCCCATAAAATAGACATTTTAGGAGTCAAAGATCAAACAACGGGCACATTTCATGGTTCATCCTTTCACCTGTTGCCCACAATTTGTTTGTCTAGACTTTTCCTTGTACATTTGTTAATTCTAGTATGGAAGGGACCCGAGGAATCCAGGGTTACCAGAAGCCGGTGACTGTTCTATATTTGCTCCTTGGCTGAGGCTGAACTGGAAGTGGGAGGTTTGAACAAAAACCTGAAGTAAGGGGATAAAAGGCCAGAGAGAGAAGCCAAGGGGCAATATGGAGAAACTATTGCTAAGGCAGAGTAACTCAGAATGCCCCAAACCTAGGCAAGCAAATTCTGAAGTGAAGTAGAGAGGGGGCCCTGGGGGTGTTCCCTTTCCTCCCCTGCATCTTCTAGGCAGGGCTAAGCTTTTCCCAGGACAAAGAGCCTGGGATTCCTCTTGTCCTCAGGTCCTTCTAAGGATGACCATGGAGACAGACTCCTGGCCACAGTTTGCTCAGACACATACGACAAGGTGCATGAACCACATCAGTAGCATGGGAATCTACGTAGCATGAGGACACGTGAACTGAAAATACAATGGGTGACTTAAGGTCTGAGATGGGAACAAAAACACAGGTGGGAACTAAGTACTCAGCAGATTCCACATCACGGGGATTCCAACAAGAGGATGAAAGTTCACTTCTTGCTTCTGAGTAACTGCTTTGATTTTACGTTTTGAGGTTGGAATGTGGGGCAGGGTAGTAGTAGACAGACTCTAGACACTGTGCCACATGGACACAGACTTCTTAAATGAAAATTCCAAGTTTTTACCTAAGTGGGAGGCTTCCCTGAGTCAGTCATGTGGTAGTGATAACTCGATTGTTCGAGCCAAACTTTGTCTGTGGTAGTTCAGAATTGTCATCTATTAGAGGTTCTGGCCTCACTATAGCTGTAAGCTGTATATGTGTATGTGTGTGTGAATGTTCATACTCATGTTTTGTGTAAACATGTTGTAATTAAGCTTATATATAAAAATCCTATAGACCTATAGTTTGCATATTGATAAGCACATTAATAGACACATTTTTATGTAAGCATAAAATTTGGGTTAGAACAAATTAAAATGGGCCATTTCACAAAAGTTACAAGCTACTCCAAGATGACAGTAACCAACTTGTGTTGAGTACCCCATCTTTGCCAAGTTGTACTCAACTTTTAGAGGAGTGTCACAGACAGGACAACCATAGAATTGACTGATTTCAAAATCCATTTATGCACTATGTCTAAGGAACTTACAAATATGTCCTATGGGAGGCTGGAGAGATGGCTCAGTGGTTAAGAGCACTGTCTGTTCTTGTCAAGGTCCTGAGTTCAATTCCCAGCAACCACGTGGTGGCTCACAACCATCTGTCATGGGATCTGATGCCTGCTTCTGGTGGGTCTGAAAACAGTGACAGTGTACTCACATAATACAATAAATCAATAAAATCTTTAAAAAGTCTATTAAAAAAGATGCCCTATGAGAAGTCAAATGATTTGAGTAACTAAATTCCACCTGGGATGGTTTCATGTATCCTAGTAATCGTTTTCATGGGGGTGGGTAATCAATCAATCAATATCATTGTATTTACAACACATTTTCACTTTAAATATTCTCTACTTTTAAAAGGGTTACTTTAATAAATGCTTGAATAAAAATGCTATGCGGGTCTGGTTAATCTCTTTTTATGTGCAAGTTCTTTACGATAAGCTTTTAATTATTAAAGAAAAAGGAAAAGGCATCTTGCTGACATCCTTCTGCCAAATTAGCTTTGACTAATTGCAGTCTGGAACAGCAAGCCATCCCCTCAAAGCAAAAGACTTCTCAGACAGCAGCTGATGTTGGAGTGGGCAGAGGTGACTGGACATATGTGTTTCCAAGGACATCTCAGTAAGTTTCCTCCTTTCAAGAGTAGCAGCCTGTTTTATATAGTGTAAACAGTATTTACTTTCTAGGACTCACGTTGAGAAATCCTTTGTTGGGTAGGGAATATGTCAAAGCCTGTCTCCCTTGTTCAGAAACACTCACTGCCACAACAACAACAACAACAATGACAACAACAACAAGGAGAAATATTTAGCTCTAAGGAACAGGGTTTGATGACCTTCACATTCAATTGTCTGCCTTAGCAGCCAAGGATTTTCTTTCTGAGCCCCAGAGACACAAAACAACAGAGCAAGTAAATGGCCCTGGTGGTGGAGTGAATTCATTCAGTGATTTCAGTCCCATCACTATTTTAAATACTGGAGTAACCAGAGCCCACGTGTGAGGTCTTAAGGCACTTCAGTATTTTACATAATGATGTCATTTGCTTTCCTGAAACAGAAACAAAAGCAGTTACTTAATTGCTTGGCATCTTATCTCCTCCTCTGAATCTGCCTGCTTTCCTCAACAACCTCTTTCAAAAGTATCTTTGAGCCTCACCTAAATGCTTAACTTTCCAGGGCATAAAACTTTCTGGTAAAACAAATTAGCAGAGTCTGGGGGAGACAGAGGAAGCTGAGAAGGAGGAGAGAACCAGAGGAGGGCAGAATGCATGAAAGGAGAGAGGGACAGAAGGAAGAAGACCCCGGTCCCAGGGTTTCAGAAGCCAGTCCTTCTGTGATCGCTCTAAGTACCTTGAAAAGTCTGGATCTTGGCCAGCTGGCGCACGGTGCCCGTGTTGTCGTCCCTTCTCACCCAGATGAGGAGTCTGTCTGCAGGGCTTCCTGTCATCTTATAAAAAAACTGCAAACACTGCTGCTTCCTCTTGGGGTAAAGGATCCGAGACTCCAGAAGGGCTACCTCTCCTGTCACCCCCGAGCTGGTATTGAAGTACATGAAGTAGCCAGCAGCTGTGGAGAGAGAAGCCCAAGGTCCCATCTCTGCCTTCTCATGACCTACGCAGAGTACCTTCTACCCAGACAAACTGAAGTAGGAAAAACTAGCTGTATCCAGGCACCCAAAGCTAGAACTTCTACAAGGAACCAAAAAGATGTCTAGTAACATCTTCTCTCAGTGAGGGCCATTAGTATCTAGCTAACTCCATCATTCTGCACACCTATTTTATTTATTTATATTTACTGACATTTAGAGAGAAGATTCTCTACATAGCCCAGGCTGGTTTTGAACTCATGATCTTCCTGACTTAACCCTCTGGCATGCTGAAATTACAGATGATCCCAACTTGTAGATTTCCTTTGATTGTCTTTTCCCAAAATTTGTGAAATGTACAGCACACAGGATTTAATTAAAGTTTGATGGGATTTGGTATATGGGAGATAAATTCTATTTTCCTTGCCGATTTCCTAGTTTAAATTAGAGATTCGTTACAAAGTGAAAAGTTGATCTCCTTATTTGGTAAGAAACAGGTCAGGTTTATGATTTGGACTTCAAATGGTTATAGCAATACAGGTTGAAACTTCTGTTTCTAACCAAACAGATTGGATCTACTATCAATGGGAAAGAATTGTTTCTACTGATCCACAGAATGGCTCATATTAGACATACAAAGGACTGATTAAAAATTTCATCTGAATTTTTATTATAAAATATGCCTTTATATATTTTAATATTTTAAAAAATATTATATATATATATATGCACTTTCCCCATACATGTACATTTCTTCTGGGGTGTGGTCCTCTCCTACTAGGATCTAGAACATTTTCCAGAAAGCTCTTCTTCTGTAATGATCTCTTTGCCTCTCTGGAAGTTGAATATTAGCCTGGTAGTGAACCCATAGGGGAGGGTCAACTAGAGGCACCAAAGGTAACATGACTTCAGGATTGATTTTGACTTTTATGTGACAGAGACTTTCATCTTCTGTCAGGCTCAGGGGAAGGGTGCAATGGTAGCAAATGACCTTTCACATTCTTCTTGGTGGCCTGGCATTTAGCTGACTCTTCTGAAAGGATATCTAATCAAGTCTCAGGCTGATATGGGCTCAGGGACTTCGAAATAAATAGCCTAGCCTTTAAAGGTCTATTGTAACCTATAACCCCACTTGCTTTCAAAGAGGTGTGACATGACTTTTCCTTGGCAGGCACATGATAAACAGATGAAAAATAAAATCGGAAAGACCCTAGAGATGTAGCTTAACTGAAATCCCATAATGTCAGTACTTGCGAAGAGGAGCAGGAGGACCAGATGTTCAAGGTCACTGCCCTCTGCTTAGCAAGTTTGCAGCTAGCTTGAATCATGTAAGACTGTGTCAAATAAGTAGACAGACAGACAGACAGGCAGACAGAATTTTCAAATCCTCCCAGAGAAAGGGAAGATGAAAAAATGAAAAGTGAGAGAGGGGAGCTACAGTCTCCAGCTAGAGACTTTGTAAGCCTTGTCTTCCTCCACCTCTCTGGAAAGATTTAGTATGTTTTTGTTTCATGAGCCTTATAAATACCAAGACATCGTAAGAAAAAGCACAGAGTAACCATTGCCTATCATCACCAATAGTCAGTTGGGGAACTGCATTTCAAACTGAGATCTGTCTGACCTTATGCATTTTCAATAAAGAAAGCAAATGCACAATTTAGTCGTTCCTTTGCTGTGGACACACCGATTATCACATACTGAGGACCACTAAGGACAAGGTGAGAACAAACTGAGAAGTGCTGTTAAGCTGGGTGTGGCGGCTCATGCTTTTAACTTGGGAGGCAGAGGCAGGCCAAACTCTGAGTTCAAGACCAGCCTGGTCTACAAAATAAGTTCCAGGACAGCTAGGGCTACACAGAGAAATCCTGTCTTGAAAAACAAAATAAAATCCAGAACAGAAACAGAAATTAACCCAACCAAACACAATTTACAAAGAGTAATAATGTAGATGTTTCCTACAAAAAAATTAAAGTTTCACATATAGTCATTTTCAGGTTGACTAAACATAATAATACTAATACCTTTGAATCAAAGTGATTTTTGCCTGCTTCCTTTTAGTCCTATATGAGGCTATTGTAGACTGTACATAATACATGTGGCTAGCATGGTATTTCCATTGGTGGGTACTGCTTGGAAATACTATCCTTCATTATAAAGTTATGTTATAACCAGGTATGCCCGTACCAATGTTATCATGGCAAACATATACCTTTCTTTTCATATATATTTAAAATATTTTAGAGTGTATTTCTAGGCAATTTTGCACATGTATACAATGCATTTTGATAATACACATTCTCTACTGTGCCAAGCCTACTCCTGTAGAATGTCTTCCCAATACAGTCTCTTCCTATTTTCATGTAATTTATTTTGTGTCACCCAGAGAGTTTAATTAGGGTTTCCTACACGCAGGGGTGGAGGGTAATTTCAACGGTCTCCCGCCTCTCCACAGCCTGGATAGTTTTTACTGAGTTAAAGATTAAGGTATGAGAAATATTCTTTGTCCCTGTTCAGGTTTTCAGGTTTGATAATTAACACAATAACTTAAAGGCAGAATCCACTGCCGGCCATTCACCACCTCAGGGTGCCGACTTGGACTATCACCAACCTTTGCACCGTCCCACCAAGGTGTGATCCACTTGTCCAGGCTGACTGCTGTCCTCATGAACCCAGTCAGCATCATCTCTGGTCCCCTGGATCATTCCACAGATGTTGGTCTTCTCAAACGCACAGTGGTCCAGCAGGGTATGTGTTCTGGCTACATGTGATATTTTTCGTCATGTGGTTAAAATGTAAGATATCTTATTCCAAACAGCTAATGTCTCAAGACACTTAACCACCACTGTTCAAACGAAACAATGTCACGAGCCTTTCATCTTCTTGACCTTTTCCCCATATGTGGCCCTTACTGTCATGGGTTAGCTCTTAGAGCACAGACACAGAGCCATGTAACTCAGACAACCAGAAATTAACTGCAGAGAAACTGCAAGAAGTCCTTGCTAGCTAGGCCAGTGTGAACTCCAGATCAAGGATGAGGCAGCTAGCACACTGGGCTTTGTATTCACTTGGCCTGTGCATGCTTTGTGAGCACAATTGGAAAGTACCCCCAGCTCAAAGCTTTAGAACACTTTAAGATTAGCCCGAGGAAAGAGGTTGCCCTGGCGCAACACATTTTCCAGTCCATTGCCTGTCTTGACCTTTATATGATTACTCACCCTTTGAAAGGAAGCCAGAGGAAATAGACAATGAGAGCTCCTTATATTTGTCCAATTGTTACCTTGCAATATACATGCACAAACACATATGCATAGACATATGCATCATATACATATATGCGTGCAACATAACTACCCTATGAGATGCCTTTTTCTAAAGAGAGCATGCTTAAGGGTATTTAGTCTGCCTGTTACCCAGAGCATTCAAGAAAAGTAGCAGAGGCTGAGGGCTTAGCCAGTCCTTAGGCCCAGAGTTACTCACTGCAGTTGTACATCCGATTCAGTCTCGTTAAATCAAAGGTACTAAAATCCAGGCGCTGTCCAATGATGGCATTGAACTCAGGGATCTTGGTAGTGATGGTCGGGATGCTTTTATTCTTGTTAAATGAAAATGGCCCATAGTGCATCAAGGACTCATAATCATAGGGTGTGTTGAGGTCTGTGATGGTCTTGTCATCATACGTGTTGAAATTATGTTCATAATCTGTTGGGGAGAGAACCCTCAGGTACTGCTCAGCCACGCTATTCTCTCCAAACTTTCGTCTTTGCCTCAGATATCTCAAAAATGGGAATATTGCATCATCAGTTTATATATATATATATATTTATATACACACACACATATACCTTACAATTAGAATATATAAAGAATATACATTTTTGAATATTAGTAATAATCCATTAATTTTATAATATGTTTTGTAAAATAGTATGTATAAGACTGTTGGAGTGATCATAAAGAATCCATGTTCTATTAATACACATACTTATATATTATTATGCATTATGAATATTTCATGTAATTGTATGGGAGAATGTGTATATGTATGTGGCTTTTAAAAATAAAGTAAAATAGCACACCTAAAGAAAGAATTTTAAACAGAAAGAGAAGAAGTTTTTGAATTAAGGAAAATATTCAGGATTATGTTACGATGCCTCTCCTAATGACCAAGTACACCCATCCCTAGGTCCATCCAACTTTCTACCTGGCCAGCTCTTTATGTGTTGGGAAAATGAACTTGAAGGGTCAATAGGAAAGGTAATCAGCTGGCAAGAAAGACTTGTCTTGATCAAAGCGCATGCTCCCTGGTCTAAGGAGAGCATGTAAGTAAAAACAAGATATGAAGAAAGAACTATTTTCCCATTAAAGGAAATGTGTTGCGGTAAACATTAGTTGGAAGGAGATAAGACAAGTTGTGACATGAAGTGTGGAGGTACAAAGCCCAATCGATGTCCTGAAATTGAGCAGTTACCAATAACTTACTGTTTCAGCTACCCAGATAGGAAGAGTTGAGAGGTGTTTAATTGCCTTCTTGTAAGAGAAGAATTCTACATATCCAAGGCGTAAAGCAGTGGTCATGGTTGTGGTTGTTTTCATTCTAAAAGCAGCTCCACATCTCATGGAACTACACAGCTTGTCAACCTCTGCTCCACCTCAGAAATGAAATCTGTTCCTTAGTGGAAAAGAAGAAACGCAGTCCTCATCCACAGAATGGAGACAGAAACTGCACCACAGTGCGTCAATATATTGACCTGGTGATACACTCAGGGCTGGAGGTGACATACAATAAAATACACAGATGACTCTGGGAGTCACACTGCCCTTGTGTATATTATTGGGCTTCTGGCTGCTTGGAGAACAGTAATTCAGTGATTGCAGGCAATCTAGATATACAGAATTGGATGCGATGAAAATAAAGAGGTAGATATATGCTAAGCAGCCCTGCCTCACTCAGCACTGAGCAAATATGCAGACTGTGCGAGCCAGTGTGGGTTCACTGATAAACAGATATCGTTTGCCTTAAAACCGTCTTTAAAAGTCACGAAATATCACTTTCCTCAAGTCTTAGAAATAGGATTGTTTTTGCTAATGAAATCTTCAGCAAATCCAGCTACATGTGTTGGAAGGTAAGAAACTCAGACCTGTAGGCAAATACAGGAAGAGTCTAAGAGAGCTCTAAGGGCCACAGTCAGGTGATGTAGTACTTTTGCCTGTGAGTCCATCCGTCCTTTCTTTACATACCCAGTTATGGCACAATCAACTCTGAGAGACAAACACATTGAGTCTTATCTGAAATAGCATCTCTGAGGACATAGATTCCCAAACTGACTTCAGGAAACCCCCACCTAAGACTACCTCACAATTCCAGTGTTTACATTGTATATGTGTTGTGTGTGTGTGTGTGTGTGTGTGTGTGTGTGTGTGTGTGTGTGTGTGTGTGTGTGTGTGTGTGTGTGTGTGTGTCTGTGTTTCATGCCAGTGACAAATAAAGCTTTTACAAATTACAGGTTTCCTGTTATTTTTCTATCATTCCACATTAATGATATTATTGGTATATTATAGGGTGGGAGGGACACAGATTGAGAAACCATATGAGGAAGTTCGATATGTTAGGGAGCTCTCTCCACCCTTCTGTAAGGACCACTGACCACCAAGTGAGCTGTGCTGACAGGAGTTTTACAGGATTCAGATTTAATTTTAAAGCTGGAACAGTTCTCACAAGCACATAAAAGTCAGATGCCTACGTAAACATGGCCATGAATGGACCTATTCATGAAACTAGAATAGAAATAAAATAAAATTCTTGTGCAGGAAAATCATATACTCGAGGCAGCATGTGTGCTAAGAGTGAAATCATTTCTACCGTAGTGAAGTTTTATTATTTCCTTATGACTTGAAAGAACACTTTTCCACATCCTGAACTAATTCCCACATTCAAAACATGCATGCATGCATATATTCACATGAGCATACACACAGGCACACACACTTATATTATATACATACACACATGTACATACACACATATACTCATGTACATACACACAGGTTTATACACACATACATACACACACACACATATATACTCACGTGCAAGGTATACACACTTATATACATAAACACATATATGTACATACACACATATATACACATATACGTTAATGCACATATACACCTGTGCATATATATATAAACACATACACAGTGCATACATATATACATATAGCATTCACACACATTCCTATACACATAAACATACACATTGTCTTAATGGGTTTCTACTGATGTGATAAATGATTATGACCAAAACCATCTATCACTATAGGAAGTTGGGAAAGAGCCTGGAAACAGGAACAGCAGCAGAAGCCGTGGAGGAAGGGTGCTAACTGGATTCCTCTCCAAGACGTCTCAGCCTGGTTTCTTATACACACCAGGACTACCTGCCCAGATATGACTCATAAGAGGCTGGGTCCTCCCTACCAATCATCACCATCGAGAAAATGCACTACAGACTTGTCTACAGGCCAATTCCATCCCAGCATTTCCTCAATTAGAGTTGCTTGTGATCCTAAATCGACACTGGGGATTTGAACTCTGGTCCTCATAGCCAGTGTTCCACTGAAAAATCTCCCAGTCTCCAATTAGAAAGAAAAATAAAACCATAACTTTCTTCTTTTTGTTCTGGAAATCTTATAAATTGTAGCCATTTATATATTTGTAAAATATATGTAAATATTATAATATATAATATATATGTGTAATTCTCTTATATCAAGTTGACATAAAAACTTCCCAACACACACATGCATAAAATGTATATGCCCACACATACAAATACACATGCATATAACACACATATACACATGCAGTTACACAAAACCCCTTGGAGTGTGTATGGTAGCCATCTTCATAACCATAGCCTTCTAAAACAGCTGTAATGTCCTCTGAAATCCAATTCCCTTTACTCATCACAACAAGAAAAAGACTTTTAGATGGAGCTTTAACAAAATACTGATACAAAGCGTACACTTCTGACTTTCAAGTCACGGTGAGTCACTCATCGTCCCATTCAGGGACCAGTGGCGACCCTGTCAGTGTAGCCCTTGTTCTTGCATCAAAGACTGACTCTCCTGTTCCAGACTCAGCCTAGGCCTGACACAGATGTTCTCAGAAAGCCATAGAGACCATAAGAGCCATAAAGTAGTGGCCCCTCCCCACTATGCCTGCTTCATACACACCTGTCATAATTTCATTCCACCAGATGTTCACATAATCATCCCGGTCAGTCCTTGACTGCTCATGGAAGAATCCCAGAGCATGCAGGATCTCATGTTCAATGATGCCCTTATAGTCGCAGCCCTGACCAATGGAAATATTCTGTCCCACGTGTTGATCACCAATCATAGACCAGCACCTTTGAAAAGGGAGGAGAGGAAGAGGTTTTCATAGAGTCATAGTTTATGTATAGTGCATATAGTTTAAGTGGCTAAAATGTATAAGATTTCAGGACAAGAAGAAGAAAGTTGGGTTTGTTTTTGTTTTAATTGGAGGCTGGGAGATTGCTTAGGAGAACACTTGCTATGCAAAAATGAGGACCAGAGTTTAAATCCCCAGTGCCAATTTAAAAGCCAGCGGTAGAGGACAGCCACCTGTAACCCTGTAACTTGGAAGGCAGAGACAGGATCCCAGAGCAGCCTAGCTAGCCAGTCTCTAGAATGTCCAGATACGGACTGGGGCTCAGACTCACTCAAAGCTCTCCCTTCTGTCTGTTTGGAATTTCCAAAACAGTATTGTTGGTTCTAGTTAGTTCACTATGCATCACAACATCAAAACTTATCCCTCTCCACCAGTCACAACTTTGTACCTAAGGATGGGTTCATTATCCTACATCTGCATGTAGAAGCAGTTCACAGTGCACAGTTGCTAGGATCAATTCAAAACAAAAAGTTTAAAAGGAGACTTTAAAACCAGAAAGAAAAGCATTTCCATATAAGGGACCAGATATAGATCCCTCCTGAGAGACACATTCAGAGCATGTCCAATACAGAGGTCAATGCTAGCAGCAAACCACTTTAGGGGGAATTAGAGGAGGTATTGAAATAGTTGCTTACAACCCCATAAGAACAACAGTGCCAATCAACCAGAGCTTCCAGGGACTAAACCACTACCGAAAGACTATACATGGACTGACCCAGGGCTCCAACTGCATATGTAGCAGAGAATAGCCCCTTGTTGGGGCTCCAGTGGAAGGGGAAGTCCTTGGTCCTGCCAAGGTTGGGACCCCAGTTTGGGGGAATATATTGGGGCAGTAGGAGGATGTATGGGGAATACCCATACGGGGGAGGGGTGGGGGAGGGGATAGGGGCTTATCGACAGGAAACCAGGAAGGGAAATAACATTTGAAATGTAAGTAAAGAAATATATCTAATAAAAAATTAAAATAAATAAATAAATAAAATACCGTCTTTTCATGATGGCTGTGGCTGATTTAAATGCTACCTTTAGGGAATTTCCAAATCCCCTATGAGGAGAGGTGAAGTTCATGATTATGAAGAGTACCCATGATACAACGAGTTAATGAATGCAGGAGTTCACATCTTTAGATATATTTTGACTATGTGAGGAAGACTGCCCACCTCATACTGAAGAATCCTAGGCAAGCCCAAAAGTTCCCTAAGAGACTAGTGGCCTAGGGAACTTCTGATAGATTCCTAAATTCCTGCTTTCTGTTGGTGGTTGATCATGAAATGTACCACTTAGGTCCCCCGTGCTTGTCCCTAGCTGTTTTGGATGCTATGAAACTTTAGGAGGTGGAGTCTTACTGTAGAAGTGCTTCATTCACATTGAGAGTTTAGAGCCCAGCTTCCTGTCTACTTTCTACTTCCTGGCTGTGATACAGCTCCAAGGGGATAGGCTTTCCCAATGGAGGTGTTGCAGCTCTGAGTGGGGAGGTTTCACCAGTGCGAGCATTACAACTCTGAGGAGAAAGGCATCCTGGCAGTCATGTGACACAATAAACCTCACGTGAGAGGTTTACTGGGAAACATGAAAGATGGCGGCTGCTTCTACTTGAGCAAGAAGAAGCAGGGAATTGAGCGGGAGACAGGTTTGTATAGGGTTTTGTGGGATGATGTCACAGGTGAGGCGGGTACAAGATAGAATGAGGCCTGTCATTGGACGAAAGGAAGGATGGGTGGGAGCAAAGTTTGAGGGAAGGGGAGGAGACTGGGACGGAAAGGGCAGACAGAAGGAGACAGCAGAGTAGCCACAGGACAACATGGAAGCTGGCGTTAAGATTCCACGCTGTACCTTTACAGGTTGTTATTAATGTTCTTAAAGGATGGATGTGTACGTTTAGGTGGGCAATTATATCTTATCAATCGGATCAGAGGTTATTGTGTTGTGTGTGCAGATTTAAGTGTAAGAGAGTGTGCGACGGATAGTCTGGGCCGCCACAGAGTTGGGATGTGTGCTTCTGGCATGGAAACCTGCCTTGGGAACTGGAGGTGTAGAGAGATTGTTGCCAGGCACAGAGAGAGGCCTTCAGCAGTGTGATACGGGATGGAGCAGAGTGGGTGAGACGCTTTGCTGACTGAGATTAAGATATCTACCAGATATCTTGGAGCACTGTGGTGACGGACCTAGTAGGGGTAAAAGACAGCATTTTATTTTTTATATTTTTACAACGACAGGGTTTCTTGGGGGCAGAGTGGAGATTGGTGAGATCTCAAGCCAAGCCCAGGGACTGATGGGATTTCCTGCTCAGGAATTGGTGGGTCTTTTTGCTCAGGGTTTGGTGGGTTTTTAAGCTCAGGGATTGGTGGGTTTGGATAGGTTTTCAAACTCAGAAGTGGACTTGGACATTTCTCCCTCCACTAAGAAAGCAATGTCCCAGCCACCTTACCTGCCTTTTTCACCACTATGAACTGCTGGGGGTTGGTCTGGTGTTGTGTATACAAATGCTAAATGCTGGTCGCCAAGATCTGGTTGCCCTGAGATCAGACAAATGAATTCCTATGGTATGCCAGTCTTTGTTGTGTAAACCTTGCTCCCAAATTTAAAGGTATTGGTTAAATAAAAGCGGCTACAGCCAGTTACTGGGGAAAATAGAGGTAGGCGGAGCTTCAGTTACTGGGCTGGGTCGGGGAGGTAGGGACCACAAGGAGAATTAGAGGAGGAGGCCATAATGAGGCTAGATGGATCATTTGCACATGGCCAGGAGACGTGGGCTCTTGAGCACAGACTGATGGAGCAGAAATAACTGTAGTGAAACTCAAACAACAAGTAACAAGGGGCATAGGTCTGGGATATAAGGTACAATAGCTTACAACATGCCCAATCTAGACTTACAGATTGTAAATAAAATATCAGGACTTGGTGTCTTTTATACAGGCTAGCTAGAATAAATAATTCGCTTACATTAAACTATATTCCTTCCCATAGCATAAGCCAGAATAAATCTTTCCTCCTTTGAATTGCTCATATTAGGAACTTGCTCATGGCATTAAGAGTCACTGATCTACTGCATAGCTTCCTTCTGATGAGTCTTCGGCAAGAACCCCAAACTTCCCTCAGTCACTGGGAAGGGATTAGGGAATCTTAAAAGAAAGGTTTGATTTTATCTTTTTTTTTCTTATTGTATTGTTTAGCTTTCAAAATAGATGAGTGACATTTTAGAAACTTAAGGATTTGTGCTTTTCATGCTTTGTAATATTTCATACTAACCCAGAAAACTGCTGGAAGATGATGTACGAGCTCTCCCCTTCATAGGGCTTGAAGTCCACACAAGACTTGAGGCGGAACATCTCAAAGGCATTGAGGATGGCTCCTTTGGCGTTCAGATCTGGAAAACATTGACAGGCATTATTTAGATTTTGGATAACAGACATAGCTTACAGCATACACAAGACTGTATTACTGATACAAAACACACGAAGATTCCATGTTGGTTTTATTTTTTTTCCTGGGCTGGGGGTAGCTCAATTCATTGGTTACTAAGTTTGAAGTTAGCCACATACACAGTGCTGGTTTCATAATTCAGATGTATAAAAAAGCAAACTGAGTAAGCCATGGGAGCGAGCCAGCGAGCGGAGCTCTTCCATGGTCTCTGCTGTACTTCCTGCCTCCAGGTCATGCTCAGAGGTGAACTGTGGCCTCAGGGTTGTAAGAGGAAATAAGAGCTCTCAACCTCCATTTTGCCTTTTAAAGCAACAGAGAAACAAACTAAGACAAGGAGTTTAAGCCCTATGAAACTGGAAGGACTGGGAAAATCCTTGGGCATTCCACTAAAACCCCAGAGAGACCCAAGAGGCCTAGGAGTCAAGACTATGTCCCAGCATTCTGGGATTTGCTTTAATATAAGACCAAAACCAAACCCAAGCCTCCAAAACGCCAGCCAAATAGTTGGCCCAGGAATCCAAAAATTAACAGCATTCCAAGGAACACAGCAGCATAGAGCCTCTCCGGAGGGTAATATCCACAGCACTCCAATACACAGCCAAAAAACATCAGTATGTGACAAAACAGGAAACATGATCCGCAGAGCACAGGATGATCCAAATGTTAACAGTTTAAAGTATGATTGTATATTTGTTCAAGGATTTAAAGAAAAAGAGGAACCAACAGAGACTCTCAGCAGAGATATACAACTTACATGAAAGAATCAAATGAAAATTCAGTCGAGATTTGTAGCAGTCATTCCTCATCATTAATTTGGTAGAATCACCATGGAAGCAAGGCTTGGGATGGGTTTATGAAGGTATTTCAAGTAATTTAACTCTAGGGGAAAGACCCACTCTGAGCATGGTACCACCCCACAGGCTGGGATTCTGGGAAATAAAACAGACGAAGTGAGCTGAGCTGAGCACCATTCATTTCTCTCTGCTTCCTGACTGTGTGTGCGATGTGATTGGCGACTTCACACGGCTGCCACCATGCCTTCCCCTGTGTGGCAGAGCTTCCAAATGTACAGACCCCTGCCCCTTTGGTCAATTTGTTAGGTATTTGGTCATGACAAAAGAGCAAAGTAGATGAATACAGGATTATATTCAAAATTCACTGAATGATTTGAAGAGAAAACTGCAGACGGTAAACGTCACAGAGACAATATTAGAAAAAAAAATGAACAGAGCCTCAATAACTAATGGGAAAATACCACTCAGCTCAATGTCTTTGCAATTAGTTCCCAAAGCATGGAAGAGGTGAGAAGGATATTTGAGAAAACAATGAGCTAAGATTTCCTATGTTTGGTTGGTTCAACATTATCTTGCAGATCTGAGAGCTTGAATAACAGGTAAATTCAATGATAGCAAATTTTCCCTCACAGATTTGTTCTTTGTGTTGTTCCTGATTTTGCTAACATTTTTGGCAACTTCTAACTGTGCAGTAACTTCTTCTTTTTTTTCTTTTTTCTTTTTTTCGGAGCTGGGGACCGAACCCAGGACCTTGCGCTTGCTAGGCAAGCGCTCTACCACTGAGCTAAATCCCCAACCCCTGTGCAGTAACTTCTAACTGTGTTGGCGCATGCATGAGTGCATGCGGGCATATGTGCATGCATGGGTGTGTGCATGCTTGTGTTGAGGTGGGTACACATGTGCAAGTTTGAGTGGGGGGGATCAGAAGTCAATTTGGGAAGTTGCTCCTCAAGTGTAGTTCATTTTATCTTAAGGCAGGGTCTCCCACTGTCTTGGAGTTCACCAAGTGAGTTGGGCTGGCTAGTTGAGGCTCCCAAGGACCCACGTGTTTCTTTATCTTCCAAACACTGGGATTACAAGCATGAGTCAGCTGACAGACTTTTTACATGTGTATTGGGGATTGAACTTGAATCTTTATGCTTCAGAAGCACACACATTCATGACTGAGTCATCTGCCCAAACTTTGACTTGTTCTTTGACACTCTCGCAGACTGGATAAAGAAAAAAATGTCACAACTTCCTTCCCATGAGATAAAAACAATCTTCAGGGCTCTTTATACATTGTTCTGAATCCAATGGCCAGGAGAAGCAGGAGAGAAGAGTTTATCCATGTCTAGTCAAGAACAATCCCCATTACCCAGATTGTCAGCCAGAATGTATGGAATGGGGAACTTCCATCTGCTTGTCGGATCTCTCAGGGCATTTCTGGTTCTCTGTGAAAGACAAAAGCAAACATATTGTCCAATTCCATCTATTTCCCCTCAACAGTTCCATTTCTATTTACAGCTGGATAAAATCGCATTGTATGAATGATCACAAGTACAGGTAGATCCTGGTTTCTAGTTTTTAATATCTATATATGACATTTAAGGGGAAGTAGGAATGAATAGGGGTCAGGGAACTGGAAAGGGATTCATGACGGACAATACAAAAGGAGGCCTAAAGGGAGTGGGGTGGATGGGGTGAGAGAACCCCAGGGGTTTAAGTGGAACTGGGAATACAGGGATTGGAAGGGTTTCAGCATGGATGGGGATTGAGGAGATGAGAATGGACAAGGGATGAGGAGGAGAACCAACCAAAACTAAGCGCATGTGAAAGATGCCTTAAGGGAACCAGCTACTTTGTAGATTGTAATAATATCAAAATGGAAACAAACAAACAAACAAAACAACAACAACAACAACAACAAAAACTGACCTGAAGAACTAAAAACAAAGATAACCAAGAAGCCCAGAGCCCAAGGTCACCTTCATAACTCATACCAAAGGAACCCAACTAATTTAGAGAATTTATCTTCTCAATATAAAAACAATGGGAGCTCCTTAGAAATAATCTTTGGGGATTCAGAGGCATTGATACGAGTAAAATGAAGGGGCCAGCTAACTGTTAACTCTGGGACAGCACCTGAAAACACATCAGAATACTCCCTTTCTATTCTTTGCCTACTGGGAAAAATTGGACAAATAAGCTATTTGATAATTATATACATTTTTGTGCTTTTGGTTGTTTTTTTTTTATTACTAACAACTACAGAGATGTTCTTATAAGATGTAGATTATACAAAAATCTTTGCTTCCCCTCCATAGTGTTCAACATGGAACCAGCCCCTGAGCCCAGGTTGAGCCTCCAGAGGGACCACAATTCCCAAGGCACAGAATATATGTCACTGTCAGCACTCACGGGCAGAAGGATGTCCCCTTGAAAAAGGTTCAGGCCTGCAGCTGGGGTAGATTTAAAAACAAAAGGATATTTGCAATCAACATTAGCAAAAGACAGTTTATGGTACAATTAACCTTTGCCATTATATGCGTTTCATTCCATGTAGTCACCTATCTCTTTTTAAAATCGCAAATCTTTCCCTCTACCTAAGAAGATATGAATAGCCAGTAAGTATTGCATATTGATATGCCCTCTTTTCAATTTTGGAATAAAAATCCTTCTTCAAGAACCTTAGAACTGGCCTTGAAAGATGGCTCAGTGGTTAAGAACACTGGTTATTCTTATAGTCAACCTGATTTCAGTTCCCAGCACCTCCATGGCAGCTCACAAACATCTGTAACAGCATTCCAGGGCCTTTTCTGATCTTTATGGGTACCAGACATGCATGTGGTGCATGGACATGCGCGTAGTCAAAACATCTATACATAGAGAATAATGATATTTTTAAAATAACCTTATAATTAAGATGAATTAGAAAGGATTGTGCTGTTCATGAACTCTAATGCTTTCCTTCTTTAAAGCAAAATGAAGTGGAGCTCAGAGAGGTCATGATCGAGGAAGTCATTGTCCAAGTGAGCTTTACAGCTGGTGTCCCAGCCCAGCCCTTTCATGGCCCCTCCCTTTCACCTAGGTAAAAACACTGAGTGGACTTCCTCCCAAGAGAAAGAAGGCAGCCTCCTAACGTAAGCCAGGAAAAATACCCTTTCAATGACAAACACCTGGAGACTATGTGCAGATCCATTCAAGGCTATGTGCATCTCTGAGACCTTGCTTTTCAGATGTCAACCTCACAGAATGGACCCACACACACAGCTTGACTTCCTTTTCTGTGACCTCAAAGGACTTCTAAAACTAAAATTCTTATAGGGAAAGATCACGGGAAAATTTCCCAACTATTGGAAGAGCTACATTTACCTTTTAAAATAGCATTAAATTAATTCTTAATTTTTAACTTTATCCTAATTAAAAATGCACAAAATAGGCCTGCCTAGGTTCAAGTCTTGGCCTTGATTAATGATTATCATGTTGTTTCCTTAACTACATGAGTATCCATGATACTTCAAAAACAATGCTATCTATAATGTTGTTTTAGAACGTGCTCCAAATAGAAATACCTAATCATCATTCAGGCATGGTGGTGCCCACCTTTGATCTCAGCACTCTGGAGGTAGAGGAAGGCAGATCTCTGAGCTCGAGCTCAACCTGGTCTACAAAGCAAGTTTCAGACCAGCCAAGGATACAGAGAAAACCTGTCTCAAAACAACAGGGGGAGCAGCAGCAATAACAACAAAATCCCCACCACTACCTCCACCTCTACCACCACCACCATCACCACCACCATCATCATCATCGTCGTCATCATCCAAAGAAATGCCGAATGATCGAATAATCGCTAAATGTTAACACTGATCACACTATACCACACTCTTCCCCATAAGTAACTAGAGTACCAGCATTTCATCTAGTCTGTTTCTTTTTAAACATGATCTCATGTAGTTCAGGTTGATTGTGAACTCCGTAGCCAAGGATGGCCTTGAACTCAGAGCTGCCTGCCTCTCTCTACTTCCCCAGTGCTGGGGTTTCAGGTGTTAGCCACCACACCCTTTTCAGTTCTGCCATCTTCAAACAGCACTCAGCTGCCATGGTGATTTAGCTCTAAAGACCTGGAGGGGCTTCCCTGCTGCAGCCTGCAATCCTGAGTGAGTCTCTAACCACAGGAGGTTTCCTGTGTCTTCCTGCATAAGGAAACCAGCATCCTCCATTACAAGATGCAGGTGACACTAGATATGGATGTCTTTGCAAACTCTAAGGTGATTGTGACCAAGTGTCCCTCCACTGACACCACTCCCATCCAAAGATGTCACTATGCAAAGGCTTCTCTGAAATCCCAGAAGCAGAACACAGAGACAAGACAGGCAGCAAAAGTCTGTGCTCTTGGTATTGGATGACAATGTGGGTTCCTTAATAAATATGTTTCTGAACAAGCTATCCAAACAGAAACACATTTATTCATTCCTTTATAACTCATCAACTAGCTACCAGGACATATGATGGGCCTGCACAGGCTTGAGATTTCTCCTACTAAATAAAATTGCCTTTTTGTTCTTTATAGTTTATTTAGTGAGTAGAATAATTACCCACTTTTCCCCTTTACTTCAAACCAGAAACTATGAATTTTTCATGAACAAAAAACTTGTCACATGATCTCAGATCCAGTGAGGGCTCGTTAGCTCTCTTAGAAAAAGCTAACCTCTGGCCTGGGTTGGTGATTCAGTTGGTAAAAAATTGTTGGGCTTCTTGTTGGGCACCAATGGGAGGAGAAGCCCTTGGTCCTGCCAAGGCTTGATGCCCCAGTGTAGGGGAATGTCAGGGTGGGAGGCAGGCAGGGGTGGGTGAGTGGGTGGAGGAGCACACTCATAGAAGTAGGGGAGGGGAGATGGGATAGCAGGTTTATGGACAGGAAACCGGGAAGGGGGAAAACATTTGAAATGAAATAAGAATAAATCCAATTTAAAAAAAAGAAAAAAAAGTTGGGCCTCAGAACCCAAGTAAAATCCCAGGAGTCCTTTGATCCCAAGGACAAAGAGGCAGAAGCATGTAGATCCCTGGGTCTCACTGACCAGTCAGTGTCACTTGCTTGACAAGACACTGGCCAAAGAGAGATCCTGTCTCAAAAATAAGGTGGACAGATCCTGAAGATACATAACTGAAACTGATTGCTGGCCTCCACACACATACTCACATCTATACACAATCTAATATAAGCCTCTTTCTCTCAGCATCATCATTTTCTAGAAACTTCTAATGCCAGTAATCACCAATAGACTTGTCTCTTCAGAAGGGAATCCTATCAGGGCACTTTAAATCCTGTCAAGTTAGGCAGGGAGCTGCCCATCCGTAGTCCTGGAAGTCTTGAGGTACAAGCAGAAGGGTGAATGCTAGCTTAAATCCACCCTGGCTTTCCTTTAGCAATTTCCAAGCCATTCAGAACTACGCAGAGAGACTGTGTCTCATTGGTAAATCAATCAGTTGATTTACCTGGTTTTGAGGCCTCACTATTTCAGACATTGAACTTACCTAAGTTGATTTCTGAAATGTCCTTCTGTTGTTCACCAACGTCTACATCATCGTGGTCTGTCAAAAGAAAAGTAACGAGGAAAAACTGTTGTTGAAGAAAACTTGAGTCTTGTTGAAGACAACTCACAGAAACTGCCTAGGAAATGCCTCTTACCATGTCCAGTCGAAAGATGCTGAATCTGAAAGGAAACAAGTGTGCACAAAGTTGATAACAGGCTACAACGGATGCTCTTAAATACCTAGGGGCAGTAGGTAGCAACTACTTACGGATACAGCTGCAATGCGGGCAGAAAAACTCAGTGAGAGAAGACACACAGGTAGCGTCCACAGCATTGTTGCAAGTGAACTGAGTTTGGCAGAACCTCCATGCCATAAAAACCTATTGGACCTTGCTCTCTCTGTCACAGTAGAAACTTTGACCCTCCCATGAGTACTGTACTGCTTAGGAGATGAACACTACAAGAATGAATGACATTCTCGTGGGCGTGTACAAAGAAGCCTGCTCTAAAAGCTCACGACCCAGAGGCTGGGAGAAAGTTTGAAAAATTCATAGTAGAACGGATATATGATAACAAGTTATACACCATGCCACTCAGGACAGGAATACAGAGAGTCATTAAGGGGTGATAATATTGTACTTTGCCGATCAAAGATAAACTAAAATTTTATGAATTGTTACAATTACAGTTATGGAAGGGCATCGATGCATGGCTCACACCCTTCCCCTCTGCCTGTGTTTTCTTTATTCTTCCACATCCTCTCACACACAAAAATAAGATGTTCGTGACTGCTATGTATTAGTCGATACGTTCAATGCCATTTCAGTAAGATCCTACCAAGGTTTTCAGTGGACCTTTACAGACTGTTTTTAAAATTTACACACAAGGCATAAATTTCCAAGAATAAATAACGAAGAGTCTTCTTAAAGTTATGGTAATTAGGAAATATCTCATGGCCAAAAGAAAGACGTCGGGAATGGAATGGAATAGAATGTCAAAAGAAATTCGTGTCTATGTGGGGCTTTGTTACACAGGAGGGATCAAAAGTGCTATAGGGAAACTTTGCTCCCTTTAATAATGTTAAAACATGTGTTCAGAAGATATAAACTCTAGAACAAACGGCTGTCAACTTTCCTAATGCTGAGACCTTTTAATACAGTTCTTTGTCTTGTGGTTACTCCCAACCATGAAGCTCCTTCATTGCTTCGTCATAATCACAATTTTGCTATTGTTATAGATCATAGTATAAAAATCTGATATACAGGATATCTGATATGCAACCCCTAAGACAGGGTCATTCAGGGTACCTAAAGGAGACTTGAAAAACGGGTTGAGAACCAGTGCTCAAGATAAAGGTAGAGATTTGCAAAACTCAGAGCTTGAGGTCGGGTAAATTGCTTAAATAAGGGAAAACTTTGAAATTATAACGAAAAGTTAATTTAGCTATATCAAAATTTAACCTGCCCCTCTTCCTCCACCTCTTCTCCTCTTTTTGAGACACAGCCTCATGTAGCCCAGGCTGTCTTGCTGTGTAGTCAAGGATGACCTTTAGACTCCAGGGAGAACCAGGATAATAAACTATCATCATCGCATCCAGCCCAGTCTTGTCAATGTGACGACAGGACACGAGGCTTCAAGTCAAGGTGTCATTGGTTATGTTTAATCCTGATGGTAGATACTCCTTTGAAAACATTGATTCTGAGGACAAATATCTAACATAATTAAAAAATGAGCAAAGACGCCCACTGCATATAACTGAATAAAAGGAAGGATTCAGGAAAGGTGCAGAATTCCCACATGTCTTTTATGAGCTCTATTGCAACGGTTAATTGGTGACCAGTTCCTTGCCATGCCAGCCGTTCCCCACCGCTCTTCTGTGTATAGAGAGTGCTGTAGGGAGTCACAAGTGGCTTTATGGTTTTGCAGTAAAATGCAAACTCTGAGGGCAAAGTTCTTGCTTTATTCTGTGTGCCCTAGCAACTGATATACTGTAAACAATGAGTTATTCTGTTACACGAAAAGAGATCAGATTACTGTTTTCTCTAGTGTGGTTGGACAGATGGACGCCCACTGATGATGCAGGTGAGGTAAGAAGAAAAGAGGCAGGCAGGAGATGACGAACCCTTCCCCGCTATGGGCCGGCGCTCTCCTATCCCATCAAAGCCGAGCCAGGCTCTCCGGGCTGTACTGGGAAACTTGTAAGACCTCTTCCTCCATCTGACCTTGATCCTGGCAGTGCCTCACGTTCCGCTTTCAAGTTCCAGCTCAGTAGTTCTGGTAGCTATTCTTATTGCAATCTGCTCAGTAATGGGAGCTCAACTATATGAAGAACAAAACTCACCAACTTAAAGAAAATGTTTACACATCTGTATGTGAGTGTTTCTGTGAGTACAGGGGCCCTCCAAGGTCAGAAGAAAGTGTCCGATGCTGGAGCTGGAATTACCAGCCTGAATCTCACTTAGAAGAGGGAATTAAATCGTTGTAGGAGGTAGATGGGGGGATGAGCTTGGTGGGAGAGGGGATGTACAGGGGAATTGTGGGGTCAGAATAAGGTGTGGGAAGAAAGAGGGGAGATGGTCAGATGGGCATCTGCAGCTGGTGGGGGTGTGGGTATGGGGACATTTCTCATACATGTGCCAGAGACCTGGGATAGAGGAGGATCCAAAGAATCAATGGGCATGACCTTGGTTGAAACTCAGACTCATAGCTGTGGGAATGTGGGACCTGAATATGCCACCTCCTGTAGTCAGGCAGGAAGCCCAGTGGAGCAATAGGGATATCAACCCACCCACAAAACTTCCAACCCCAAATTTGTCCTGCCTACAAGAAATGCAGGGATGGGGGATGGAACAGAGAATGAGGGGATGACCAAGCAATAACTGGCCTAACTAGAGCTTCTGTTGATTGGTTGGGTGCACATATCTGCATCTGAGTCTTTCAGCTGCTTGTTGGATTTATTGGAGGACAGTCATGGTAGGTCCCTTTTGTGAGTGCTCCATAGCCTCAGTAATGGTGTCAGGCCTTAGGGCCTCACCTTGAGCTAGATCCCACTTTGGGCCTGTCACTGAACCTTCTTTTCTTCATGCTCTTCTCCATTTCCATCCCTGCAGTTTTTTTTTTAGACAGAAAGAATTATGGGTCAGTGTTTGACTATGGGATAGCAACCCCATCTCTCACATGATGCCCTGTCTTTCGGTTGGAGGTGGGTTCTACGAATGCCATCTCCTCACTGTATGGCATTTCATCTAGGGTCCCTTCCTTTGAGTCTTGAGAGTCTCTCACCTCCCAGGTCTCTGGTACATTCTGGAGGATTCGCCAACCTCCTACCTCCTGAGGTCGCCTGTTTCCATTCTTTCCCTCACTTCAGTCCTCGTATTTTGTCGTTCCCCCCCCCATTCCCTTTCCTTCACAGGTTTTTCCTCCCTCCTCCCCCTTGTGGTTGCTTTCTTCACCCTCCCAAGTGGGACTGAGGTGTCCTCACTTGGGCCCTTCAGCTTGTTGACCTTTTTGAGTTCTGTGGACTGTATCTTGGATATTCTGGTTTTGTTTATTTGTTTGTTCAATTTTGGCTAATATCCACTTATTAGTGAGTACATGCCATGCAGGTCCTTTTGGGTCTGAGTTACCTCCCTCAGGATGATATTTTCTAATTTCATCCATTTGCCTGCAAAACACAGGATGTCCTCATTCTTCATTGCTGAGTAGTATTCCATTGTGTAAATGAACCACATTTTCTGTATCCATTCTTTTGTCATGGGGCATATGGGTTCTTTCCAGCTTCTGGCTATCACATACAAGGTCACTATGAACATAGTGGAACACGTGCCCCTGTGGCATGGTGAATTGTCTTTTGGCTATATGTCCTGGAGTGGTATAGCTGGGTCTTCAGGTAGATCTAGTTCCAATTTTCTGATGAACCTCCAAATTGATTTCCAAAGTGGTTGCACCAGTTTGCAATCCCACCAGCAATGGAGGAATGTTCCTCTTTCTCCACATCCTCACCAACATGTGATGTCACCTGAGGTTTTGATTTTAGCCATTCTGACTGGTGTAAGGTAGAATCTCAGAACCATTTTGATTTGCATTTCTCTGATCAGTAAGGACTTTGAACATTTCTTTAGGTGCTTCTCAGCCATTCAAGATTCCTCTTTTGTGAGTTCTTGGTTTAGTTCTATACCCTATCTTTTGATTGGGTTGTTTGGTTTTTAAGAAGCTAATCACCAAAAAACCAAACAGCCTAAGTATCTTAAAACTTCAGAAGTGAGTGGTTCACACCCCAGAGAGGCTTTCTCAGCAATGAGAACAATATCTCTGTTCTTAATATCTGCTAAATCCTCCCCTCCTCCTCCCCTTAGGGGAGTAGAGGCTACTATAGACTTGATTTTCTCACAAGAAAATAACCTGGAGACATTATCCAATAATGACTGGCAGAATTCTTTTGTTGATAAAAATTCTATAGAGTCCTGCTCACAACATCTAGCTTGTAGAATCACAGGATGGCTATTAAGAAATCAGATTCTCAATTCTCATCCTTTGGCTTGAATCAGCTCTCCCAAATCCAGGCTCAAAAAAACCCAAACTTGTAAACTGGTACAACCACTCTGGAAATCAATTTGGAGTTTCCCCAGAAATTTGGAAATAGATGTACCTGAAGACCCAGCTATACCACTCTTGGCAATATATCCAAAAGATGCCCCACCATGCCACAGGGGCACATGTTCCACTATGCTCATAGCAGTCTTATTTATGATAGCCAGAAGTTGGAAACAACTCAGATGTCCCACAACAGAGGGATTGATATAGAAAATGTGGTTCTTAGTGGAATACTACTAAGATATTAAGAACGATGACTCCTGAGTTTTGCAGGCAAATGGAAATATTATCCTGAGTGAGGTAACTCAGAACCAAAAGGACATGCACAGGATGTGCTCACTAAGAAGTAGATATTAGCCAAAGTGGGGGGAAAGTACAGAATACCCAAAATACAGTCCACAGGATTCAAAAAGGTCAATAAACTGAAGGGCCCAAGTGTGGACACCTCATTTCCACTTGGGAAGGTGAAGAAAGCAACCACAAAGGGGTAGGGACAGAGGGACAGGGGAGGAAAAGGGGATGGGGGCAGGGCAGAGGGGAATATAATCTGGTATTGGGTGGGGAAAAGGACTGAATCCCTGATGGCCAGCAGAATGAATGAAAACAGGTGACCTTAGGAAGTATGAGGTTGGAGAACCCTCGAGAATGTACCAGAGACCTGGGGAGTGAGAGACTCTCAGGACTCAAAGGGGGCACTCTAGATGAAATGTCCTACTGTGGGGAGAGGAACTTACTGAACCCACCTCCAGCCAAAAGACAGGGCATCATGTGAAGGACGGGCTTGTTATCCCACAGCCAAAGCTATGACCCATAATCCTTCCTGTCTGAAAGAACTGCAGAGATGGAAATGGAAAAAGAACCTGAGGAAAAGGAGGTTCAGTGACAGGCCCAAAATGGGATCCAGCTCTAGGAGAGGCCCCAAGGCCTGACACCATTACTGAGGCTATGGAGCGCTAACAAAATATGGGACTATCATGACTGCCCTCCGAAAGACCCAACCAGCAGCTGAAAGACTCAGATGCAGAAATTTGCACCAGCCAATGAACAGAGACTTCTGACCCCTGGCTGAATTAGGGATAAGCTGGAGGAAGTCAAGGAGGAGGGCAACCCTGTAGGAGAACCAGCAGTCTCAATTAGCCCGAATCCCCCAGATCTCTCAGACACTGGATCACCAACCAGGCAGCATACACCAGCTGAGATGAGGCCCCCGACACATATACAGCAGAGGACTCCCGGGTCTGGGTTCAATCAGAGAAGATGCACCAAACCCTCAAGAGACTGGAGGCTCTGGGAAGTTTAGAAGTCTGGTGGTGTGGGTGGGGTGGGGACATCTTTGTGGAGATGCAGGGGGGGGGTATGGATTGTGGAAAAGTTGGAAGAAGGACCAGGAGGGGAATAAAATCTGAAGTGTAATAAAAAAAAGATGCTTAAAGTGGATCTGGTATGGACCCTCCATTCCCTTTCACCCAATTCATTGAGTTGCTAGTTCATACTCTGCCTGCTGGGAGAACCTGTTCCTCACCCAGCACTGAGGCAGAGCCCTGGTGTGCTATCCCCCTTGCTCAAGGTAGGCGTCAGGTAGAATTATTTTCAGGTTTTTACATCGATGGGACACAAAGAACATAGTTCCCCATTCCTTCTTGGTGTGGAGAGAAACCAGTCATATAGCTTCTTCATGTTTTCACCAATCGTCTTCATACATGGTGAAATGGACACACTTGCACATGGTGAAATGGACATACGCATACATGGTGAATGGACACATTAGTACATGGTGAGATAGACACACTTGTACATGGTGAAATGGACACACTTGTACACAGTGAAATGGACACATTTGTACCTAGTGAATGGACATGTTTGTACATAGTGAAATGGATATATAGAAGCTACTTTGCACTGATTTCTAAATATTGTCACCAAGATAACTAAGTAGCACAGCCTGGCATCTCTGCCTTTAGGCTAGATCTGTCTCCTTGCTTTGGGTCACCTGCTTCCCTCTGCAAGCCAGCATGTTATTATTCAAAGAGTGCCTGCCTACCTAACATCTCTCAGCACTTTTCAAGGCTAAAGTCTCAGAGCTCTGCCATTGCTCTAACCCTGTACTCACACTGAATTCAAGGAGAGCACCATCTAGGACGGACACACACCCACTCATCCCCCCACACCCCCCCACACACACTGAGCAATCTTTTTGACCCCTTCACTTGACTATTTTAATTAGCATATTGGGGTAGATGTAGAAGTTAGGTCCAAGTTCTTTCTCCCCTCCCCATGCCTCCTAGAAATAAGACTCAGACTCCTAATAAATACATTTACAAATACCTTGGCTATATAGCTAGGCTCTTCTTTACTAGATCATAACTCAAACTAGTCCATTTTTTTAAACCTCCAATCTGATACATAGCTCAGGTATCATGCATCTGTCTCCACACATCTTCCTTCCTAGGAGAATTTCCTGCCTGTCTCCATCCCAAAATTCTCTCTGTCTCCTGGATGTCCCACCTTCTATTCTCCCCTTTCCTGTAAGCCATTGTTTTTTAATTGACAGGGCATACACCCGTACAATACACAAGATGTTCTCTCTAAACTTCCCACTTTTAATTCAATAAAGGGCTCCTTTTCTTTCAAATATGATTAAAATTGATTGTACCACAGAGTCTGAGAGCAACCTGTTGCTAGTACCACTGTACTGGCTTTTGTCCTAAAGGCTTGAGTTAGTTTTGGACTTTGTGGAATATTTAAACTTAAGTCATTTAGCTTTGATCTGCACAGTCATAAAGACTGGGCCAGGGGTCCCAACTGAACTGGGTTGTCTGGAAAGAAGTGTCTAACTAAACACATGGAGATGAGTGAAGAAAGACACAGTGGGCCAGGCTTTTGTCAGAAATGTGGTTCTGAAAGAGAGAGAGAAGATTCTGTTTGTCTGTTTCCTCAGAAGGGAGGGCACAGGAAACAAGCTCAGATGCAAAAGGGACATTTAATTATTCTGTATAAAGTCCATTCCTGGTCATCCGAGGATTCTTGGATTCTGAAGCATTTTAAGGAGGGGAAGCCAGTATTAGTCAAAGAAGTGGTCTCAAGGCCCAAACACTGATGAAATCCCTCTGCGGAAGACGGTGTTGGACAAAGATTGGGTGGGGTATAGTTCAGAGAGGTCTTTCTTTTGTGCCTGTGTCCTGGGAAAAGTTATTTAGCTTTGAAGTCTTAAATGAAAGAAAGATGACAGCTACGTCACGCACATAACTGGGTCCAGAGAACGGGGAGGTTCAGGCTTCTCAGAAAACAAAGGGGATTGGGAATCTCATTTCCCTCAGAAAGAATATCGCAAAGCTGGTTTGGGGACAGCTGATTCTCTTGTGAAAGTGGACAAGGGCTCCGTTCCCAGCAATCCCACCATCTGCACCACTGGCACCGATACAAGTTCAAGTAATAAGAAGAAGGTGATGGGAGGTCCTGGGCGGGAGCCATGTTGGAAATTCACTCGGGTAATTGGTCCCAGCTAGTAAATGAGCGAAGGAGACATCCTGAGTTATAGCCCCAGGCTCAGTGCAAGTGTTTAGCACATCATCTAAGGATCTGGGGTGGAGGACAGTAGGGCTAACTGCTTTCTAAGACACCAGCACAGCCCACACTAATGAGGACAGTTTTGTGCAATCGTGTAAGTATCAGCCACTAATGCCTGTGTGAGAATGGATGGGCTGAATGGAGTTACAAATCAAGCAAGGAAGAAAAGTAGTCACGTCTTGGTTTTTCAGTTGAATTTCTGGGAATAGCTGATCGCCAGCCACCTGTAAAGTCGCTCGCCCTGAATGTCTTCTTGTTGGTGACTTAGGAGGTACCTATTATATGACAGGTTCTTTCTTTCTTTCTTTCTTCCTTCCTTCCTTCCTTCCTTCCTTCCTTCTTTTACTGTAGACAGAGTTTAACTGTGCCACTTAGCTAGCCCAAAACTCACTATGTAGATCAGGCTGGCCTCAAACTCACAGAGCTCTACCTGTCTCTGCCTCCCAAGTGAAAGGCATGCTACACACACACACACACACACACACACACACACACACACACACACCCTTATATGATGGAATCCTAGCAATTACTTTATATGAACTGTCTTGCTTGATCCTCCTAACAGTCACATAAAGCAAGAATTGCTTCTCCCCTTTGATGAAAGCCCCAAGATTCAACAGTATAGTGCTCATCACCTAAAAATAAAAATCTAAATAAAGACAGGTAAGTATTTAACAGACAGACAGGGTCACATAGCACGGGCTAGCCTCAAACTCCATAACTTGTCAAGGATTACACTGAACTTCTGACCCTTCTGTCTCTGTTTGCTGCATGCTAAGACTACAGAAGTGTGCTTCCGTGCTTGCTGGATGCTGGAACTCAGGCTCTTGTCTTCAATAAGCATGCACCCTACCCACCAAGCTACATCCTTCCCCCTAAATAAGGAATTATTTACGATAGGTTTTTCTTTCTATTGGTTGAACTAGTTGGGCCCTTGAGCTTCTCAAACCCATTCTTTATTTATTCATGTGTTCATCCATAAAAATATGTCATCACATAATTCCTCTGTGCCAGCTTTAATATCAGAGACAAGGAATCCACCGTGAAACAGTATTTTCTCAAGGAGCTCAGACACTGGTGAATGTCTAGAATACTAAATAGCATAGACTAGTATAAAAGTGAACCATCAGGTAATAAATGGTAAAGTGTGATATATTGTATAACCACGGACTTTTCCATTTATGTCCTGGTTCCTGAAGTAGTGACCCTAAGACTTAATCATGTATGAATAAATGCCTGGGCCATAAGTTTTGGTTTGTTCCCTGACTAGCTCATAACTTAACTAACTTGTTTATTCTATTCTATGAATGGCATGTGGCTGTCATTCTCAGTTTCATGTGTCTGTCTCCTCAGAGTTTGAGGCAAATCTCCTCCCATGTCTAACTCTATCCCAGAGTTCCTCTCCCCCTACTGGAACTCCCACCTCCTATTTCCCACCTCAGCTAACAGGCCATGAGCTTTTTATTGACAGGGGGTGCTTCCATCCAATACACAAGAGATTCTCCCTACCATCTGTGGTAGCATGCACAGCAGAGCACTGACCCACAAGATATTGTGGATTCAGTGAGACGTGGTCTGCCATTCTTAGGAAGTGAAGAGGATTTTAAATACCCATATTGTCATGTTCTGGGTGACATGTAGACATGCAACTTGGTCATTCTTTCTCTGAAGATTGTCTTATCCTGATTCTCAGAGGCCTCAAGTGAATTTAGTTCTATGGGTTTCATAACATTTTGTTGTTGATTTTCTTCTAAAATGAGCAGCCTCTGCATCTGAGCCAGGCCTTGGGTCCCAGGTCAGCATGCTTTAGGGAAAAGTCACTCATCCATTCCAAATTTGAACCATCAACTAGCTGAGCAGATGGAAATAATGTCTTTTGAAGATTTATGCCAGTAACCACACATCCCTAAATAATTATTAAGGCCCTGTCCTCTCTGTGGCTGGGCACTGAGGGCAAGCCACAAAGTAGTCATGGAACAAAATGAGCTATTAACAGCTGCTAGGTCTGTGTTTAGAAAGAGCTACTTGTTTGTCTTCCAGCAACTTAGGTCCTCTGTGATAGCTGTTTTCCCCCAAAGAAGCAAAAAATGTGATTTCTTAATTCTTAACTCAATGCTTCACCATGATTGTTTTGTATTTGATTCTACTTAACCTAGAGTTCAATTCACCACTAATTTTAACCCATCCACACAAAGAAGGAACATGCCGTTACAGATAATCCCCCTTGCCACAGTAACCACAACTGTGGTTACTGTGTGCACTTTTTTCCACACTAACTATTGAGGAGTAAAAACCAAGAAGATTGCTGCCCATTCTTTTTCTCAAAACCTTCAAATCTGTTTATTTTCCCCTCCTGATAATTCAGCTTCTTTCTTTTTACTGGGAAGGGAAAAGATATATCTAACAATGTTCATTATGGAATATTTTTGATCTTAGAGAATATTTAAAATATTTTTTAAGTTACTACAATGGGTAGTGGTCAGTGCAGAGACTCATAACTGTTCAAAAGTTAAGATTAAGTGACTGAGAACGCTCATCCATAGAGCTCAGAGAACTGCCAAGGCTCAGAGAACATCTTCAAAGGGGGTTAAAAAGACTGTAAGAGCCAGGGATGGGTTGGAGTGCTGTGAAATGCTGTCTTCTGGACATGACATGGCTGTTGCACACAAGAACTCATGATGTACTGTGGTTCCCTGCACAAGATCTAGCCAGTCAAAAGTTTAGCATGGAGAAGTGAGAAGCTACCAAGGAAACTCCACCTCCTACTGTAGGCCTAGATTTTTAAAACCCTTCTTTAATAAGGGTTCTCAAATGCTTCAACCCCACTTCTAGTCCACAATCCACAGGTAGAGAAGAAAAGATAGTAAATAGGACAAGGGACTATGGACCTGTTTAGAAGTATTTCTTTGAGGTAATTCCAATCTCTGTTGTTAGAATGCAAATAGTCCAGTTCAAAAGTGTCACCAAACAAAAATCAGCAGCAGCTTCACAATCCAGCAGAAACAGCCAGGCCTCCACCAAATCAGCTTCAGTGGGAGTGACTAGAACCAGTCAGAATGCCAGAAAAATGTTCTCTGCCATGCCTCTCTTAACAAAGTAAAGATCAGCAAAGACAAGAGAGCAATGAAGCATTGCACAGCTAGCAATGCAAGCAAGCCATCACTGTCTGTTAGGTCATATTTATACACCATTCAAATATTATGTGTCCTCCTATGGGTCTGCTTCAGCAAAACATCACATAAGTCAGCTTCAGCAAAGCTTTACGTGACATAACCTGAACATTTCACTTCACTTACTGAGGCTATATTGCCAGTTGTAAACGTAACTTCTATTCATCAGATGTAATTGTCACCTTGGAGGCTTACTGCATTCACCTTTTGAAGTTCTTTCTAAACTTTGGCTGTCTGATTCAACTCAGCTGTTCTGGCCCAAACTCCTCTCCAAGCTGACTGACTCAGTTTGGCTTCTCTCAGCTTCTCACTGAATTGTTCTGCTTTGCCTCAAACTAACTCTGGTAATTTTTTTAACCTCTGGCTCCTTCTTATTCTCTGGCTTCAACTGCCTCTGCTGCCTTGCACTGAACTGAACAAACTCCCACTGTACTACACTGCCTCATTCTGTGCTCTTAAGTAACCTCTGTTTCCTGTTTGTTCTTGTAAGAGATGAGCATACCTTATCTCTGACTCATTCATCAAATCTTTCTCTGATTCATCACTTTATCTGCCACTCAATTAGACATCACTTTCAAACATGGCTACTTCCTTCTACAAACTAACTTTACCTTTATTGTTTGGGATTACAGATATGTACTAAGGCCATGTACGTATTCCAGCCAGAGTGATTAAAAGTGTATCATTTCAGTTGAATCACACAGACCTACAGGGTCTTCGGATGTGATCTCTTGCCAGTGCAGCTATGTTGCTACATTAAAATTCCTCTCTAGCCACTGATGATCTGCTGGGGGAGGGAATACCACTTCTCTGTATTAGGAGTGGCCACTGATGGTTGTCCATGCTCCCGTGAATAATACCCATGTATATACAGACAGCTCTAACTGGACCCTTTAAATTTAAAAAAAAAAATGAAAATAAACAGGAATGAATTTGTGGGGGTGCTGTGTTGGGACAATTGAAGTGGAATGTGAAGGGTGTAAATGTTATACAAGCATGACGTATGCCATAGGCATGCATGACATTTTCCTACAGTAAACACAAGCCTTAGACTGTAAAAGCTGGGATGCCATTAACAGTCGATCCAGTTTTAAACCATTTTTGCATGCATATTTTGTGATAATATAAATGTGAGTCCATTTAAACTTGCTCTTGTGTGCAGGGCTTTGGGGGAGTTGCAGAGATGAGGTCTCATCCGTTTTCCTAAATGATCCCTTTTGTGGGAATGCATCAGTGTTCAACTCTGACCAACAAACCGTGGGCTCCACAGAGCTCTGCCAAAGACGCTGTGCTTGAATGTCTCAACTTCAAAAACCAAAGCAAAGCAAACCAAACCAGATCAAACCAGACAGACAGAAAACAAATACGTAACTTTCTCTATTTTTGCAACTCAGAGATACTGAATGCTGAACACTCGAAAGCAAAGTGAGAAAATGCTCACTTTATTCAAACCCCCACTGTTAGAATTCATATACATGGCCAAGACAGGTTCTCCTCTCTATTCACTCAAGGCGGGGGAGCGGGGGAGCCTGCATTGCATTAGGCTTATAGCCTGGCTTGCAAATGCTCTCCCGTGTTGATGGTCTTAGTCATCAGGCTTTGCCTTGATTAGCAATAATTTCCCTAAATGCATTTGCAGAACTTATCTAACTGAGCCTGTGCTAGGCATATACAGGTCATCCCCATATGATCTTGTTTCTT